>NW_008689088.1:0-591 GCF_000695815.1 Acanthisitta chloris | reverse complement strand
TTTTTTTTTTGATCTCTCATCCTCCCCGAAAGGCTGGTGGGAATTACGGGTTTTCATTTCCCGTCCGTACTCCCGTCTCCTCCTCTGTCATCCTCCACAAGTGATTTTCTCCCCCCCTCTCCACCCCTAAACATCCTCATTTTCGTTCCTGCTGGTACCTTTCAACACCAGCCAAAAGGTGACTGCAGAGCCTCGCTTTTGCTTGCCAGGCTTCCCGCGGACATCACCATGCCTTGCTCCCAGAAGCCATAAAAGTTCACATCAGCCTTTCCTTTGCCTCTTATTCATCCCTCTCTTCCTCCCACGGCTGATCCAGCCTTCTTGCTGCCCAGGGGTTTTAATGAGATCTTATTCAAACCACAACAGTTGCGCGCATAGACACACACACGCACACACACACACAGACACAGAGCCGCTGCACAGCTCGCCTTTCTAACCCTTTCCCAGCCAAGTTCCACCCCGCATTCCGGCTCTGCTGACACCTGCTACGACAGAGGATGGAAACCAGGGGATTTTCTCCCCGAAAGTTTTCCCTGCGAGCACGTTCCGATTATGCCTCTCTCCTGCTCGGGTGATGGGGGCGGTTGTTTG
>NW_008689087.1:937-1362 GCF_000695815.1 Acanthisitta chloris | reverse complement strand
CCCACTGCTCCCTCCTGACTGTGAGGTCCCTCATGCCTGTGGTTCCCCCGTACCAGGGCAGGGAGCGATCCCACCGCGTGCCCAGCGCCGCGGGCGCGCGCGCGCCTGTGCGGCTCACTGAACAAAGCCCAGCTGCCAGGGCCCAGAGCGCTGCCCGGAGCTCTTGGAGCAGTTGGGAATAGCTCCCTTTGGTGCTTTTCTATTCCCCTGAGCCTGGGTGGGCTGGGGGTGGATGCTGGGAGCTGTGGCCTGATCCTGTTTTGACCCGGCGGTTTTCCAGCCTGGCAAGGGTGGCTGCGGCGGGGCCGGGGCGGTGCGGGCCCGGGTCCATCCCAGCCAGCTGTGCTTACCCTGCACAGCAAAGGGCGGGAAAGGCGTCTCCTTCGGGAGCCCTGGGCAGCCCCAGCACGGGGACCTCGAGAGCC
>NW_008689087.1:0-877 GCF_000695815.1 Acanthisitta chloris | reverse complement strand
GCACCGAGGGATGCATCCTGACCCAGGGCTGTGCGTGGCAGGGAGGGCCTGGATGAGGATTTGGCACTCAGATGGAAAGGGGGAGACAGTGCCTTTAGGGGTGGTGGAGGCAGGTCTCTGCAACTCAGGGCTCTCCTGTCTGCTCACCAGCTTTCCTTGCCCGATGCTGCCCGTGCCAGTCATCCCTGTGCCTGCCTCTGGACACTTCCCTGCAGCCCAAGGAGTGCCCATTGTGCTCCCATCACTCCTGTTGTGGCTGCACCTGTCCTAAGGACAAGCTGAGCCCTGGGTGGCAGAGATGGGGATGGTGGCAGGGATGGGGAGCATTCCCAGAGTCCCTCGCTGTGAAGGGATGAAGGAGAGCTGGGGGGGGAGGTCAAATCCCTCCCTGGCACACTGTGTGTCACCCCCAGCCGCTCTGGCTCCTCTGCACAAGGATGGCAGTGCCGGCGCTGAGCGCTGCCGAGGGGGCTGAATGCTTGTAGGAGGAGGCCTGGGGGTCTTCTGTCCCCCCAGTCATTCCACCCAAGCTGGAAGGGTGGCTCCTTGGAGAGGAAGGGGTTTGGGGTGGCTCCTTGGAGACCCATGGGGAGAGGATTTCTCCCGCAGCACCTCGGGGTGTGCCGGGCAGGTTGGGGCAGGGTGGCGAAGGCGATGGGAGCAACCAGGGCATCAGTGGGGGTGCCGAGCCCTGCCAGAATTGCATGGCATCACTGGCGGCGTCCCCATGGCACAGCTGGGAGCTGCTGGTGGGGCTGAGCCGAGAGGGGCACAGCCTTGCAGTGGGCCAGAGGTGCCCAGTGCCGAACCCTCGTGGGTTTTGGGTACCAAAGCACCTTTGGATGCACCGAATCGGCACAGACAAGAGCCTGAGCTC
>NW_008689086.1:0-216 GCF_000695815.1 Acanthisitta chloris | reverse complement strand
TTCTCTGCCTTTCAACTGTAGTTCTGTTCCTTGGAATTGTATAGCACTTTTTTAATTTGTACTCTGCCTTGGGATTGTGTTACTCGGTTTTTATTTGTGCTGTGCCTTGGAATTGCACTGCACTCTTCTTATTTGTGCTCTGACTTGGAGCCGCACAAACCGGTCCTGGATGTAGCCCCGCGCCGGTGCCGAGCACTTGCTGACGGCGCTGCCGTC
>NW_008689085.1:0-436 GCF_000695815.1 Acanthisitta chloris | reverse complement strand
TTCTGTTCAGAACATTCTCCTCCTCACCTGACTCAGCATGTGCTGAAACTGTGTCTGCTGGAGGAGCCTCAGAGTCCTACCCTCCTGTCCCTATTCACACACAATTCACCATCCCTGGAGGTTTTTAGGATGAGACTGGATGTGGCACTTAGTGCCATGGTTTAATAACAATGGGAGGGTTAGACTCGATGATCTTTAAGGTCTCTTCCAACCTGGTTGATTCTATGATTCTATGATTCTGACCCAGCATGTGCTGAAACTGTGTCTGCTGGAGGAGCCTCAGAGCTCTAATCTCCTGTCTCTCTTCACACACAATTCCCAGCTTTCCTCCTTCCAAGTGCCACTAAGAGGCACAAGGTGCGGAAAACCACCGCACTGCGCTCCAGAGGAGACACTCACACACTCACACGGGGAGCGCAGGTGGCTTTAGGATCCC
>NW_008689084.1:0-910 GCF_000695815.1 Acanthisitta chloris | reverse complement strand
CGGCACGGTGGGACCCCCGGGGGATGTGCTGCCGGTGGAAGGTGTCCCTGGATGGGCTTTAAGATCGCTTCCCACGCAAACCGTGCCAAGATTCCGTGATCCTATGGAATACTCGGAGCCCAGAGACTCTCCTCACTGCCATGGCACAGCCTCCCAGTCTGCGTTACACCAGCAGATCCCAGTTCTCCCAGCCAGGCCAGCCGGCACCGGGACTGCGGCTGCGGCGGATTCCAGGAAAGGGAGGTCAGCACTTGGGGTTCAGCAGTTGGGATAAAGCATTATCTATCCCACGTTAATCCTGGCAGTGGAGGCGTTTGCTGCAGCCTCCCCACAGAGTGCTAGCACAGGTTCCGGAGGTGTTTTCTCCTCCAGGCTGGCACAGAGCAGGGACCCTCTGCAAGGAGCTGCTCCGAGTGTGGCTTTTCCTCCTCTGAACTTGGTAAAGACACATTCAGACCTCTGTGTCAGCCCCATGGACCATGGCAGAGCATCCCCATCCCCACATTCCCATGCCTGCATCCCCAGCCCTGTGTCCCCATCTCTGCATCCATATATTTGTGTCTCCATCTCTGCATTCCCATCCTCACATCCCCACACCTTCATTTCCATGCCCACATCCCCATCCTCATCCACACACCCCCATCCCTATCTCCCTTCCCAAATCCTCATCCCCACAGGGCAGGGAGCAGCATTCCACAGCTGTAACTGCTGGTGGCACATCCTGACACACTGAAACAACCAATCCAAGCTTTCACCAGCACATTCCCATCCCAGCAGCACGGGTAAGTGCTGCAGAGGTTTAGCCTCTTCACACCCAAGCCCAGGACGCTCTGCAGGCAGAGGTTTTTTCTCAGCCTTTAACTCTAAGCATCCCAAGCTCACACTCCCCCTTCCCCATGGCTGTGGAAAA
>NW_008689083.1:0-633 GCF_000695815.1 Acanthisitta chloris | reverse complement strand
GGCGAGGATGGGGGCGATGGTGGGGGCGGCAGCGGGGCCGGGGTGGATGCACACCTCGGCAAGCGCACACGCAAAGCTACCTGGGAGCAATGAACACATGTCCCTCCGACTCAAAGCTGTTGGGCAGCAGGTATTCAAAATCTGCAACAGAAAGGGAAGGTTATCCGGCGGGGAGTGGGAATGGGGGCGCCGGGGGCCAGGAGGGAGAGAGACGGACAGAGAGAGAGGGGAGGGAACCAAAAAAACAAAAAGAGGCATTTGCTGCTCTTGGTAACAAGAGAGGAAGGAAAAGGCCGTTCCGCTGTTGCTGGCCCCGCACGGGAAGGAAAGTTATAGCCAAATCAGGAGAGGTTTGCCCATCTCGGCTCGAATTTGCTCGGTCGCGGGCTGAAGGCGCGCGGTTGCGTATGCTTGGTCACGTACGCGTGGCCGGTGGCGTGTACGCAGGGACACACAGACACACACACATATATATATGTGCGCACATGTATATATATGCATGTTTGGGAGGGCGGTGGGGGCGTCTCTCTCTCGGGGAAAGGGTGGTGGGCAAGGGCAGGGAACCACATGCTGCGCTCCTGGCCGGAGAAGGATCACCAGAACATTTGGTTGTTGGGAGAAAAAAAAAAGGAG
>NW_008689082.1:0-481 GCF_000695815.1 Acanthisitta chloris | reverse complement strand
AGTCAAGTAGAGAGCACCTGAACAAAGGGAGGGTGAAAGGTTGACTGATAAGGCATTGTTTTAGTTTATTAAGCACGAAAGGGACTTAGGCATTATTTTAGCTTAGGGAGCGTAACCACAATGTATTTACGAGGAAGTAAAACTAGATGCAGCTGGACTCAGGACCCGGCAGCTGAAGAGCGAGACCAAAGAGCACGCGCCAAACTCAAAGGTGAAAAGATCAATCCGACGAAAACCATCGGCCTTCCCGCCGGCGAGCCGCGGGCGAGCACCAGAGACCGTGGGACTAATGCCAGGCCGGAGGAGACGGAGGAGGAGATGATGATGAAGGTTTCTGAGCACTAATTATAGTAATAACCACCCATTCATGGAAATAATGAAAATGTAGGAGTTTTTAATGTCTATAAATCAGAGAAGTGTTCTGTTGGGTGCACAGCTTTGGTGGAGCGATCCTCCTTGTGCCCGGAGCTGAATAAACAAA
>NW_008689081.1:0-467 GCF_000695815.1 Acanthisitta chloris | reverse complement strand
CAAGTTAATATTGGGGTGACAAAAATATTTAGTTTACATCTGTACCAGTTTTACTGCATGCCATAATTGCATCCTGTGCCAAGGGAAGGGACTCAGTCAGCCTGCCTTGCCAACTCACTTCCACTGAAGTTATGGGAAATTTTATTCGATTTTCATGCTAGACATAGGAGAACATTTTCAAATAATGCATGTGTTTTAGCCAGTTTCTTGTAAGTATTCCTTTGCAAGTGGTTAATGATAATTTGATTTATTTATGATTATATTTTTCTGTGGAAAGAAAGGCTAGGCAACCAAGCAATTCATCTATCTTCCCTTAGTCTCCCAAATTTCTGGACCCTTTTGACCCCTCTTAAGGAAATCTGACACATGGCAGAATTTTCCAAGCTTTTAATTTTCTACGGAATCTGTGGAAGGAGGCAATTGGGGTAATTGGAAATGGATAAATGAAGGTAATTTGGGGATGAACT
>NW_008689080.1:0-5394 GCF_000695815.1 Acanthisitta chloris | reverse complement strand
GGATAGGGATGGAGGGAGAGAGAGAAAGAAAAGGGGGTGAGGGTGGTCAGAGAGGGGTGGGAGGGGAGTGTGGGCATGGAGGGGTGTGTGGGGATTGGGCGGGAGGATGGTCGTGGAGATCGGGGCTTATAGTATGTTAAGGGGTTGGGGTGGAGCTTAAGGTGCCAACGCCATGGGCAGGGACAGGTCCTACCAGAGGTTGGTCAAGGCTTGATCCAACCTGGAATGATCACTCAGGGTTGGGGTATGGCGACCTGTGCCAGTGTCTTACCATCCTCACAGATATTCCTTGCCAGTGTCCCATCTAACCCTGCCCTTGTCCTGTCCCTCCATCCCTTGTCCCAAGTTCCTCTCCAGCACTCTTAGAGCTCCTTTAGGCACTGGAAGAGGCTCTAAAGTCTCCCCAGAGTCTTTCCGTCTCCAGACTGGACACCCCCAGCTCTCCCAGCTTCAGAGCAGAGAGGCTTTAGAATCCTGGGTTTTACACTAAGGATCACCCAGTCTCACCCCCTGCCATGGGCAGGGACACCTTCCCCTATCCCAGGTTGCTCCAAGCCCCATCCAACCCGGCCTGGAACACTCCCAGGTGTTCAAGGGCAGGTGAGGCTTTCCCTGATGGGGGTGGCAGTGTCGGGGCTGTGGTGGGAGCTGATCCCAGGCTGTGCTGGGAACCAGTTCCTGGCTGTTCAGGGATCTAACACCAGGCTGTGCTGCAGGGCAGGTGCTGGCACTGGCACTGGTGGCAGTGCTGTGGGGCTCCAGCAGCCCCTTCCTGCGGGCAGGAGCAGCAGGACTGGAGGATGTGAGGGGCCAGGGTCGCCTGCAGCAGCTGCTGGCAGAGATCCGCTTCCTCTGCCTCAACTACAAGGTGAGACACCGAGACAGGACATGGCAGGGGGGCAAATTCCCTCTGGGGTCACTCATCCCTCCTTACTCTGTCCCTGCTGCCTTTACTCAAAGTGTTAAATATCCCTCCAGTCATCCCAATTCTTCATCCTCAGCAGTGTTTAATGTCATTGCCTGTAGTTCTGCCCTTCCTGTCATGCCCTTCATCCTCATATTTTGCATGAAATGAGCTCTGACTGGTACCAGAATCACCCAGGTGTCACATTTGTGCTGCCAAACTCAGCACAGGGTGAACAGCTCTGTCTGAGCTCCTTCACGGGGAGCAGAGTGGGTTTGCAGCAGCAGCAGCTGAGAGGTTTGTGTTCTCCCTGCAGTACATGGTGCCCTTTCTGCTCAATCAAGGTGGATCTCTCCTCTTCTACCTCACCTTGGCATCCACAGGTCAGTTCTTATTGCTCCTTTGGAGTGAGTTGATTGGGATTTGGGCAGGATCAGTGCTGTTGATGACTGTAGTGACTGAGCTAAGCTCCAAACCTTGTCACAATCACAAAAAAACCAAGATTCTCCCTTTAAAATTGTGTTAAAACTTCCATTTCAGACCTGTCCCTGGCAGTGCCTCTTTGTAACTCTCTGGCTTTGATAGTGACACTGGTGACTGGGAAGATCCTAGGGGAAGACATTGGTGGTAAAAGTAAGTCACACTTTAATCATTTCCTCATGTTCCTCAGCATTTATTTGCTGATTTCTAGTGTGGAATCCTCTCTGGGCCCCTGAAAACAGCAACTCCCCCACAAGACTTCAGCTGGTTCAGTAATAGCTCTTCTTGCAGGACCTGAAAGGGAAGTGAAACAGATTTGTGGGCAGAGCTGGTAAATTTAAAGACAAAACTGACCGTTCTAAGCTAAATGACCTGACCTTTTACCTAACTAGGTAACTAACCCTAAAAGAAGCACTAAACAACATGCCCACATGGAAAAGGAGTGCCCAAATCTCAACCCTCATCCTTCTTTCCTTCCCTGGTGGCCTACACTGACATTGCCCTGCTTAGAAAGTCAGGAAAAGCAGGAAAATGGAAAGTTTAAGACTCCAGGATCTGGAACAAGAGCTATAGGAACACACAGAGGAGTTCTGCTGTAGTTTAAACCTAGTTTTCACTAGCAAACATATAACAGATGTACCATTTCTTTAGAAACTCAGTGTGCAGAGACAGTCTGGACATCCAAACCTCTCCAGAAGTCACTTGTGCAGGCTGTAAATCCCCAGGCATTTATGCTTCCCCATCCCATGACACGCGTGGTGAGAAGCTCTGACTGACTGCAGAGAATCACAGACTGGTTTGGGTTGAATGAGACCTTCAGGACCACCTCATTCCAACCCCAACATGCTGATTCTCTGGAACAGCTCCCCACTATATCCCTGTCCATCTCCCTAGGGGCTGTGGCAGGAAAGGAATGCTGCTCACTGCTGGGGGAGTCATGCTGTGTGTAGCTGCTTCATGAACAGGACACAGCAAGAAGCAGAGGAAGGGAACCTGATGAGAGGTAACCCCCATGGCTGGGGGGAGCTCCTGGCTCAGCAGCAGAGCCTCTGGCTCAGTTACACCTGGGAAAAGTTATATTTTGACACACAGATGTCAAAATCCATGGACTAAACTCCCTGGGAACCAGGATGGGACAAGGCACCTCATTAAGGGAAGTTTTTTTTGTGGGTGTTTCAAGACAAGAATGATTAACTTGTCTTGTTCAGCACTGGAGGGTAATAAATTGTTAATAAATCGCTCAACAGGACCTCTGGGACTGATTGGGTTTTGATTAGAAGGAATATTTTTAGGATCTCCCCTTTCCTGTGGCCAAGAAGAACCAGGAATCTTTTCTTGTGGCCAAGCATGTGTTAAGTGGCTTCCTCCACTGTCCCAGGTCACACTGCACAGCCTCTGACAGAGATTACTCCAGGGTTTTCTTAGAGCCTCTCATCTGCCAAACAGCCCAGTGTCCCTGAGGAAGGAAGGGTGGGATTCCTCATCAGTCCCAAACCCCAGATGGATCACAGAAAGGAAAAATCAGTGTCAGCCTTGTGATTAATCAGAAGCACTGAAACGAGACAGCCTTGGCAAGAGGAGGTGATCCAGGAGCTGTTCATTACTCTGCCTTCTCCTCACCCAGGAGTTAAAGGTGCTCCTAAGGCAGAAATAAAATGTGAATAGAGTTGGGAGCAGGAGGAAGTTGTGGGCTGGCCTGGAGGCCACAGCAAACACCTGCAGAGCACCTTTGTGCTTGAGAAGCAGCAGCCACAGGGCTCTAATCCTCACACACCAGGGACAAGAGGCTGTGCCACTGCCCCAACCAGGCTCTGAGCAGTGCTTGTGTATCAGCATCTTCAAGGCAGCAGCTCATGTCCCTCCACACAGGAGCTGTGACCTCCTTGTCATCACTTTTCACCTGCCTGGGAAGTGCCAAGGGCTGGAAAAACACCCTCACACACTATTTTCTGCACTGAGCACCTTCCAGGGGGTCAAAACAAATGGATCAACTTGGCTCTGGTGAGGCAGGAAGGCAGACAGGAACAGAGATGAGCATCAGGAAAGCTTTTTATTCACAAACAAGTGGGGATCAGTCAGGAACAGAAGGATTTACCTGCCCCAGTGACAGGTGAGGCAACAGGAATGCAGAGTTTGCACAGGGGTCACCACAGCACCACGTGGAAAGAAAGTCCCTTTGTGAGGGATCTGGAGTGTCCCTGAGGTAGAGCAATGCAAAAAGCACCAAACCCCTTCCCTGCTCCAGGGGACTCTGCCACAGCCAGAGGTGTGTGAGTAGGGAACTGAGCTTATCCCAAGGGTCAGGGGTGATGTGCCACCACTCCTCACCTGCTCAGCACAGTCAGGAACCTCCTCCCAACTCAGCACTTCAACCAGGTGTTCCCCAAAAGCCACCAGGAACACTTGGAGCCATCCCAGACACAGCTCAGACACCCACACAGGTTGGTCCTACAGGTCCAAAGCACTTCAGGCATTTCAGTTCCACCACAGCAGCTGCTCCAAAGCACCTTCTGCCTGTGACAGCCTTCCCAGCCTTGGTTTTCCCCTGGGATTCTCCAGCTCAGCCAAGAGAAATAAGGTTCTTGTGGGAGGAGCCTCATTAGGATCTCTCCAGGACACACCACAACCTCCCTGACCTCACAGTGTTTAACCCCTGACCAAATATTGGCATTTAAAGGGAGTAAAAGGCTTTCTTGGCACATATTTTTGAAGTGAGAACCATCAACCCACAGAGCTGGAGGTCCCCTCAGTTGCTGCTGCTGCCCATGAGGTCATGTCACAGCTGGTGCTGCAGCTCCACAGTCTCTCCACACCAATCCAAGTGCTCAGGATTGCCTTCCCTCAGGAATGCCCAGTTTATGTTTCAGCATCAGGAACTGCAAGAGAAAGAAACCCAAGAGCACTGGTGATTAAAGCTCAGAGACTCCCAGGCAGGAAGATCCATCCCTGCTGATTAAATCCCTTCAACATCCAGTCCAGGCCTGGATACCCAAACCATTCCCACCCAGCCCAGCCCCTGTACACTCTGGGATGGTCCAACCACTGCTTGGGGAGAAGTAGGATGAGGCCCTCACGTTTTTACGACTGGCAATAGCTTGTTGCAGCCACATGAGCTCCATGAGGAGGTGATTCCTGTAGGATTGGAGCCCAGAGCGAGTCTGGGGAAGGTCCTGGGTGTCCTCCAGGGGAATTCCTGCAAGGAATGGAAGAAAAATCCATTACTGGGACAAAGATGCAGATTGGGTGAGTTGTTCTCATCTATCCAAGATATTCTCAAGGCTCTGGTTTTCTCCACAGCCTCCTCTTACCCAGCTGTGCCTCAAGGGACTCTGCCCCCAGGTCACTGCTGTCCCACACAGAGGACACACTGCTGTCATCCTGCCACTCCTCACTCCCTTCTGGGGCCCTGTACCCCTTTTCTGTGCCTTTAGCACCACCAGCTCTGAGATTGGGGGGGCTCAGGTCTGTCCTGTTGTGCCTCTGGGCTGAAGGAGTCACATTGCTGCAGCCTCTGTCCTGCTGCAGCTCCGAGGGGTTTGGTTCCTCCTGGGGGATTTGGGGGTTTGGCTTCTCCTGGAGAGTTTGAGGGTTTGGCTTCTTCTCAGGGGTTTGGGGGTTTGGCTCCTCCTGGACAGTTTGGGTGTTGGCCTTGTCGCTCCCTGCAGCCTCCTGTGGGTCCAAGGGCTTCCCTGGTGTGACCTGCCAAAGGAACAACACATCAGGGTTGAAAGGGAAGGAAAACAGAGGAAAATGCAAAGATGTGACCTGTGGCTCTGGTGCTGTTAGCAGCACCTCCTGCCCTGACACCACTGTGCTCTGCTTTGAGCCATGACAAACTTGTTGAAGGACCAGGTGAGGTGTGACCCAGGGACAAATCCCACAGCAATCACCTGTGCAGGTGAAACTTCACCCGGAGGCACAAACTCCCAGTGGGGACCCAGTGCACAGGTCAGGGCAGTGCCACAGGGCTACGAAACGACCATTTTTAGTCTGGAAAAATTCCAGACTCC
>NW_008689079.1:51853-63532 GCF_000695815.1 Acanthisitta chloris | reverse complement strand
AGCAGCCTGTAGTCAGTAGGCTGGAGCAGCTGATGGGCTCGGGCCTGCCCCCTCCCCGGTCAAACACTTTCTTTATCAGAACAGATGTTTTCCCAGATCTGGCCCTAGCGAGGAAGGATTGGCTGCCCTGGGGCTGTGTGGCGGGGGCTGCCCTGCAGCATGCACAGCCGCCCAGCATCCTTCAGCCATTAACTGATTAACCTGCTGCTCCTGGAAGCCTGGGCTTCTGTATCTAATCAGATGGAGGCCAGGGTTTCCCAAAGGGCATTTTCACCAGAGACTTTATGCTCACCCTTCTGTCACGAGGGACCTTCTGGCCTTTTGCAACAGGAGTAGCCACTGAGAAGCCCAAAGCACCTGATGGGAATGGGAGGCTGGAAAGGGGATGCCCAGAGGCACATGTCTCAGCAAGTAGCACCCATGAAAGAACTGCCTGCTTTGTCCAGCTCCACTTGTCCAGGCATGATTCTGTCATTATCTGGAGAAACAGGGATTTCCAGGAAAGGGCTGAGGGGTGGTTTTGAAGCCAGAGACTCTCCAAGAGTCTTGCATCTCTTGTAAAGCATGGGCTTAAACCCTGGTGAAGCAAGGTAGCCAAGGCTGGAGAGCTGGGATAAGGGTGTGTAGGAAAGCATCAAGCTTTGCTTTGCAGGAAAGGCAGAGGGGTTGGGAGACAAGGAATGTGGCTTCCCCAGAGCGGGAATGTTTGGCATTTGCTGCACCCCAGCCACTCTTCCTCCTTCTCCATGGGGGGTTCTTGGTGGGAGGGAAAGCCTGAGTAGAAGTCACCTCTTTCTGTGGCAGCAGAAGCCAAGCTTGTCCCAAGGGATGCATGTCATCTCTTAGAATGAATAGCTTAAACTCCAGTGTGTTGTTCCTTAGCAGGCTCCCATGCTGTGCTTGCAGCATTTAGATACTCAGTGATGTGGTCAGTGTCTCCTGTTAGGTGGGGATGCCATGGGACTTCACAGCTTCCCTGATTCCCCCGTCAGCATGCTGGAGACCAAAGGAGCTCCTATTCTTTGAAGTTTATCTATGATAAGTGGCTTAGTGCAGGTTCAACCTACTTATTCTCCTGGCTCTGCCATGAGGAGGGAAATAGTTTTGGCTGGTTATGCCAGCTTGACACTGCTAAAGGGCTTTCCATGTACTGTGCCCTACTCTGCCTGCAGAACCCATGGATGGCAACCTATGCAGGGTGCATGGTGCTGCCAGTCTTCCCCTGCAGTGTCCCATGAGGGCCAGATTAGAAAGCCTTCATCCTCAGTGAGTGGTACAGCCCAAAGATGTGTGCCTCTGCCATCTGAGGTCTGCTGTGCAGCATGGCTCAGAGATGTGACGGATGATGCCTGTGCTCCAGCTGAGTATGAGCAGAGGAGCTGAGACGGTGTGTGTGCTCAGCCATCTCCTTTCTTGGCTGCTGCAGCAAGTCCTGTGCCCAGGCAGGGAGGAGGGGCGCTGGAGGCCAGGGCTGTGGCATGGCGACGGATGATGGTTTCCCTGCTTTCTGGAGTGTGGGCAGGATGTGGGGTGACACAGAGGATGTGACTCGCTCTCCAATTCCCTCCCCATGGCCAGGGTTAAAGGAGGCACTTCTCCCATCCTGTCCTCCTGCACTCCAGTTGGAGCGACCCACCGGCACAGTCTCATTGTCAGCCTGCACTGAGCAGTAGCATCCAGTGAAGCCATAGTTGTCCTGCTCACATGCCACTGGCCTAGAAATGATGGCATTTTAAGTGTTAAACAGTTTTCCTCATTGCTCTTTTGGTGAAATCCAAAGCTTTTCATCTATGTTGTAAAATAAGTCTCTTGAAGTTCTTAAGCTTTCTGACATGGGGAGAGAAAGGTGGGGGGATTTTATGCTCATGTCCTGCATGGCTGTGGTGGTCTGACCTGTCCTCTCTACAGCTGTCATGGTCTTCACTTGCTGTTCTCCATCCTCCCCATCCATCCCTGGCTACAGCCCTTCTCCGTGGCCTGGGACATCTGCCGTGGAAGTAGCAGGAGGATCCACTTCCCCCGGGGACACATGCAGACCAGGAGGGAGCCTCAGACTCAAGTGCATGAAAGAGTACAAAGGCTACCCAAGTTGCCACGATGGATGCGTCTGAGCCACTTTCTTGGCCCCAGACTGAGATGGGGAGCAAGCAGCTCTGCCAGGATTCTTTTGCTCTGGTAGCTTTGCCCTGGTTGCTGACTACTTGATGCAAGTGGGAAGGGCCTGGCTACTCCGCAAAGCCATCAGGGAGTCTGCAGAGTGTTGCCCTTTGCTGGCCACATGACACTCAACTCTATTCACTGTCATTCGAGTGTCTAATGGCTTCTTAGTCCCAGGGTAAACATTTGCAGTCAGAGTACATGGGTAAGGAGAAGAACTGAACTTGACTGTGAATGCATCTTTGCAGTGTGGAGCCTGCCTCATTCATGGGTGCAGCAGGTACAGGACTGATCTGATTTTTGGTTGTGTATGCGATTCTCACCAGCTTTGGGCTCTCAGTTGAAGCTGCCTGGCTGCATTGTTTGGAGACCAGTATTCCCAAGGAGCCCAGCTTGTGTTGGGTGGGAAGAGTTTGTACACAGCATGCTGGATTAGGTTTCCTAACAGCTTTTTTTTAACTCCCCATGCTCTCTGCAGCTGGGAGAAGGTGGAGCTCCTGTGACAGAGGAGAATGGCCAGATGTCCTGGAGAATCTATCCACAGACTCTTGTCTGGGGTGAGGGAAATGGTTCAGCTGGCTTGGATGATGCTGACCATGAGTGATGTGCTGTCTTTACAGATAATAGTGAGCTGAGTGCCCATGTGTTAACAACAGTTGGCTTAGGAAAATGCCATCTTGGAAAGAAAAGGTACATAGAGCATCATCTTCAGCAGTGAGGCTGCTCTTTGAAGGAATATTCCCACCCAGCCTCTCTCCTCCCCTCAGGAACATGTGCTTTTCCAACTTTTCCTGATAACCTCCTCTTAGTCTACTGAGAATATTGTGACCTCTTAGAAAGGAGGACCGAGAGAGATTGGGAAGAGACAGAGAAATGCTGACTATTACATGCATCCTATGTATGTAGTGCTCTCCATGTCACTACCAAGCAGAGCAACCCCTCTCTGTTTAATTAATCTATGTAGTTCAGCTAAAAAGAAGTACCACTGTCCTTGAAATATCCATGAGGGTAGTGTAGCATGAATCCTCCATCCCAGCTGCATCTCCCCCAAACCATTCAGAGTGATAAAGAGGCAGATGTAGGAAAAAAAAAAGGTTCGACTGTCCTGCTCTGGAGCAGCAATTGCAGGGAAGAATTCTCTTGTGCCAAAGGTGACATGAAGAAGTGTCTGGCAGAACAGAGGGAGTCCTGCTAGCTCCCTCCTTAGGGCGTTCATCTGGAGCCAGACTGGATGAGCTGTGACCTTGTCAGATCCCATCAGCAGCGAGGGGGTGGGCTGGTGCAGGCTCTCAGTGAGAGCCCCCACATGAAGGGAAGCTGGGTCGCCCTGGGCCAGCCTGCAGCTGCCCCATCGTGGCCTCCAAAACCATCTTGTTCTGCTCTGGTTTCACTTTTTGCCACACTTTTATTTAACATAAAATTACAAATGCTTTGCAATTTCTTTTTTACTATTTTGCTTTAAGGAGAATGTGCGAACTATCTAAATGTGATCATTAAGACCAAAACTTAAAGCAGTCTGGGTTTCCTGGTTATCTTCCAGTTACTCTGAACTCTGCAGTTCTGCCTCCTCGTTTCCATCCAAGATCGCTCACAGTTCAGCAGTGCTGTGAAGCTAAGTCCCAGGAAAAACACTTACGGAGGGCCTGTCTGCCATGCACTGCTTGGCACAGTGACCAGGGGACTCTCAGGTCCTGTCATCACAGATGCAATAGTTATTGCAGCAACTGGAGCAGTGGCAGAGCCTCTCATAGATACAGTGATTGGCGTATTTGATGAGAAGGTGGAAATTAGAGTTAGGACCAAGGCTGTGTATTAGTCCTGTTTATTCCTGTTACCTGCATCTTGAGCCAATGATGCAGATTTGGCTGAGTCACACTTTCTGGAAAAGCTTCTTATTTCTGGAGGATCCCCCGCTCTCTGCAGTTTCTTCAAGTGATTACACAACCTTGTTTTAAAATAAATCGTGCTTCATTTCTAAAGTGTCTGGCATATCCATCCGGTTTTGGGTCCTACTTGTGCTTCATGAGAGTTGCTTTGTCCCAAATATCTTTTCTGCAAAAGTTTTTTCTCTTGCACCAGGCTGTCACTGGGTTGCTGGCAAAGGTGAGCCAGCAGGTAGGAGAGCAGGGGTCTTAGTGCCATTGGCCGTCTGTTGTCCTCTCTGCTGGCAGTCTGTTATCCAGACTGATGATGTCCTCTCAGCAGGGTGTAGTTGGTTGAGGATGCAGGAATGGAGGTGAGGTTTGCAGCCCATGCTGGGCCACATGCTGCTCTAATCCTCCCTCTCTCGCTATCAGTTTCTGGGCTAGATAGGGCAGCCCGAGCTCTGTCAGATCTAGGTAATGACATTAACATGTTCACAAGTACTTTTGCATTACAAGGGATCTCTCTGAATAGCAAAAATGACTGAGGTTTTTATATTGTCTCTGGAAGGCTTCTTTCTCACACCTCAAAAGCATAAGTAAGCAGTAAACTTCCTTACTCCTGTTTATACATCCCAAACATGCATCAGCTCTTTTGCAATCAAATGTCCTGAGACTTTCTGCTCAGCAATTTGCAATTCTCTTTGGGTCTGTGACTTTCTAGAAGACATTCCTCTGTTTGAAGTGCTTCTTGCATTCCTTCTTTCCTGATGCTGACCTTTTCATTTGGCTGTACTTTAATCCCATTCTGTTCAAACGAGTGGGCTTTGGAATCCACACTGCTCTGATGGTTTCATCCTTGTGGGTACTTACTTATCTACCAGATGTTGGCATCTGCTAGTACTGTCAATACTACTTTTGATTTTAGGTCCTTGATAAGAATTCAAAATAGTACTGACCCTGTCACTGCAGACATTTGTTAGAAAATCCCTCAATGAGACATGATTTTTTCCATTCATAACAGTTTTGAGATCCCTTTGCTGCTGTTTGCTCCTCAAGGACTGACTTTTATCAGAATACTGTGTTCTACATGAGTAGTGCCATGAGAGTCTATCACTGTCCTATTTATCTCTTATGCTTGGATGCTATGGAAGAAGGAGTTTTTTTGAGTAGACTACTTTCTACATGTTGACTGACGCTGGACACCGATTAAAACCAGAGTATCCTTAAGTTGAAGAAGCTGAGAGCAAAACCTTTGTATTTTCCCTGAGGTTCTCAGACTAAGCAACCCGTGGTTACTTGGGATAATCCTGCTATCACCCCCATTTAGGCTCTGACCCTTTCAATCCCTTGGAATTTCCTCAGCATTACCAGACATATAAAAAATTAATATCAGCTGGTGAGAAAGTTTATTGGACAGATCTCTGGGAACTCTTGGACCTGCTGATTTTTAAAATGTTTTATGTCCTTTCCATTTGCTAATATATGGGAAAGCAGCTCAGCATTGGAGTATGATGCAAGAGGGGTGCTTTCCAGGCATGTTTGTTGAAAACTTCTGCATGTTTCCATGATTACTCAAAATGCTGCCATGCCCATCTAGTATTTTAATGGTGCAACTAGCACAGGCCTTTGTCCCCAGTGATTTTAGAAAATACTGAGACATAGACTCTACTGTCTTTCCTCTCCCCCAACTTGTTAGTTACATGGGCCATTTCCCCTATTTTTCCCCACTTTCACTCTTATTTCAGATTGCCTGACAGTGCATCACAGCTCAGAGGCACTCCACTTGCTTTCTGTGTAGTTTGTGGGAAGGACACTGAGGACAATCAAGCAGCAGGAAAATGTCTCACGTGAAGAGTTTAAAAACCTGAGATTACTTTATTAGTGAAATGACAAATAGGGGGAGACATGGCAAAAGAGCAGAAAATAATGGATGAGACAGAGAAGGTAGACTGAGCTCCTCTGTTCCTCTACCTCTGACCGCAAGAAAAAGGGATTTTCTGCTTCACAGTGATGAGACTGGTTTAAAAGTGTACATTTCCATATCATGTGCAGTGGATGATGGAACACCACAAGGCAGGGAATTATTGAAGTCAGGGATGTGGCAAGATGCAAAAAGGTATTGGACATAATCCCAAATTATGCATAATAAACGTTGCAGAAGAAATACTGTTTCAGGGCTCTCATCTGAGATTTTTATAAAAGGCATAGCATTGTGGCTTCTTGGCGGCATAATGCTGGAGCTGGTGTCTCTTTGACAGACTGCTGTATCCTCTTGGCTTCCTGAGGCCCTGAACTCTATTCTGTGGACCTCGCAGACTTCTCAATTATCCATCAGCCCAGCCTCACCCTTGAAGCCATTGGCAAAATTTGAGAGAGGGAGAGAGCTGCAAGGAAGCTGCCTCACTATATATTTGGTGGCAAGAGGGAGAGGAGACCCAAAACAATGTCCAGGTTGACAGCAGGGCAGGAATACTTTTTACTTGCTCGGTTTGAAGCCACAGACTGATGAATGAAAGCTTTGCTAGGGCCAGACTAGACTTTAGCACGTGCCATGTTGCCTCCTTCCTTTCAGGGCTACAGAAGAGGTGTGGGAAAGCCAGTATTTCTGTGATGTGACAGGGAATACACATCTGTAGATACCCATGTGAGTAACATGCCTAGGGAACAGCTTGTTTTAATCCAAGTTTTAGGTGGGGAGGAGCTTGTAGAGAAGGCATGGAAGTGGTGTTGACTTTTATGAACTTAACTAAACTTACTGTGCATTTTCGAGGCTGGTGAGAAGTTCTCAAGCAGTTCCAAACTCTGTAGGTCTGTTGCTTCACCTGAGAATGGGAGTGACTCCACTGCCCACAGTGGAATTGCAGGGGGCAGTTAATCTTTAACTGACCCTGGAGAGATCATACAGTGAAGTCTGGAAGGATTCACACCTGTTTCCTCTCTGTGCATCTTGTGCTTGTGGCAAAGGGCAGTCCTGAAGCATGTGGAAACAGTTAGGGGTTTGCTCCCTCCACTCCCATGGCAAGGAGCTGGTGTGATTGCTGTAGTGGGTAGTTGTTCCTTTGAGAAGATCAAGAATTGCTTACAAGGACCAGTCATTTCCTGGAAGATCTGAAGTTGAGAGATGTGCGGGAGAGTGGGGAGAAGAGAAGCTGTGCAGCAGCCAAACTGGGGGAGGAGAGAGGAACAGAACAGATGGGAGGGGGAGGCGAAAGGGGAGTGGGAGGCAATGCACATACATCAGTGACCAGAAGTGACAAACTGCTCTTAGATGATTTAAAATGCACAAACCTTTTCCTGATTATGCTATTCTGCAAAGCTGCTGGCAGACTGAGGGCTTTGCTCTTTAATTAGAGAGGAATGGGGCTGCTAATTGGCAGAACTAGAATGAGTCATAGGCTAGGCTGCTGCTCTGGAGCAGTAGGACCCTTAGCTGCAGTTTGTGCTCCCCTCAATGAGCTGTGCTGGCTTGCTGAGGCTGCCTAAGCTCAGTGGGCTGCAGTATGGGAACCATGGGACTGGACAGGTGCAATCCAGTCCCTTTTTGCTGTGCTGTGTGTCATCCTTGTGCCTTACAAGAAGCAGACTTTTGTTTCTGTTATCCCTACTGCTGTTGCAGGTATTGTTCCTCTTCCCAGCTACTTCATGTTGGCTGCTTCCAACTGACCTGCTGTTGGTTCTGGCACTCTTACCTGTGGCCTCCTGGGCTGCTCCCTCCCTTCCAGCAGCTGATCCAGGTTTTACAGATCAGATACAACCCAGAGACTGGCTGTATGACTTCATTTCAGCCTAACGTCAGAAAAACAGCAAGGTTGCATTCCTTCCTATATGGGTCTAGGGTATCAGGGACTCCCCCTCCCCACCAATCTTATATCCATTAGCTAAGGCTCTTTATATCTGTCCCATCACTTATTCATGACCATTCAGATCAATCTGTTGAAAAGTGCATTTATTGAAACCTGATTCCTGCTTTGTCTGGATTGCAAGGGCCTTTCTAGCCCAGTCTCTGCCTCGTGGTTTACAACCACAAAGCCCATTGAGGCTGGGAAGAGAGATGGCTTAGCCCAGTGCTGCTAAGAAGGTCTGTTCCAAGCCTAGGAGCATATGGATCCATAGCCAGGAGGAATACAAGGCTTGGATGCCCAATATCCACTGAACAGCCTCAGTGTGCTAGGAAGACAAAGGTATGTTATGTATACAGTACTTACAGCTGAAAACTTCTAGCTCCCATGGAGATTTTTCTCTCAGACTCTCAGTGCAGGGATGTACATTTCTGAGACATACCTGCCCCTTGCAGGGCTGATTTGGCTTAGTTATCCAAATCAAGACATTGCAAAAGTCTCTCATAGTATTGTATTGTAGGTAGATGTGGAGGCTGAGACAGTCGTATTCATTCACATAGAAAACATTAAAAATGCCCTGTAACAGAAACAGCAGATAATTATGTGCTTGTTTCATACAGTGAAAGGTGCCTTCCAGCCAAAAATACTTTGCCTCTCTGAATAGCCACCGGAAAACTGAAGCAGCTACCCTGGTTGTAGCCTCTGCTGAGCATGTTTCTCCTGGAAGTTGTGCAGGTTTGTGCACAAGGACAAATGGGACATGTGAGTGTGCTCAGAGAGAGGCAGCACTGCTTCCTCCTCAAGTTCAGCTGGGGTAGCTCATTCTTGCTTGTGCCTGGGAAAAAGCAGTTTCCAGAAGAGCGAGGACATCCTGGGAGAGCATGAAGATTCAGTAGTAGTCCAGAATACACAAATAAGGAGAACAGGATATTAGGATTGTTACTGAAGAGTGGTACAGTTGCAGAACCAGGAAATGTTACTTATTTACAAGTCTAGGATCCCAAGTGCCACGTTATGTGAACAGAGAAAAATGACATCTTAGTGTTTACTGTCCACAGTGGAAAGCATCATGGTGTGACAGTGAGCTAGTACTGATGAAACACTGCTCTCTGTATGCAAGCATCTTTATTTTCTAAATTATAACCCCATGGTACGGGGGCAGTTTTCAGGACTGTGCTTTGCTGTGCACTTTCTGGCAAGGCCAGTTTGTGGACTGATTGTCACTGAGGCTATAGGAATGAGGATGCTGGTCGCAGAGCTTGTTTAACATCCAAGTGTCCTACCCTTGATATAGGAACTCTGGTACATTACTACTTTATTCTTTCATTCAGTTCCTGCTATTGTTGTTTCCTTTAAAACCAAAGAACAACTCCTAATAAACTCCTCATAAAAGAAGAATTGGGAGGGGATGAGCTACTCGCAGCATGTAAGTGGCTCAAGTTAACTGTATGATCACTGTTCTATATCTTCATTTAATGGGAAGTGGTTACACAAACTCATCACTGCTATCCCTCCACTGCGTTCTCTTCAAATCGTGATTGCATGTTGCTTCACTTTGTTAAATTGTTTCATCTCTGCATGACAATGAGACCTTCTATATCCTGGATTGAAAGTTAAAGGGTTTTTACTCTCAAACTAGGAGGGCAGGGGTTTTCCCATCATCTGTGGTGCCAGCAGGAGCCAGGACCCCCTAGAGCTGGCAGGTCAACTGCTCTGCAGTGCTGGGCAGTGCTCTGCACTACTGCCCTTACTTCTCCCATGGAAATTCAGCCTGGGTGCTTGGCAGTTCTTGGAAGTTTTCTGCTCAATTTAATCCTTTCAATTGATCAATGAGATGTGTGGTATTGGGGGTGAGGGGTGAGAAGTGAGGACGGTCTCCTTGGTGTCACCATCTGTTTCTGTATTTAGTCAAGGCTCCATGGGGAGTTTCATGTTTAGAAAAAGGGACTAGTGGAAGGAGATGCGCTAAAACAAACTCGGTCTTTCAGGAAATGAGGGCTGTGCTGGGCAGAAGTTACAATAATTATTTGCTCTGTGGTTCCTTCTCTGGCTATCTCAGCATAGTGTTCCTTTTAGAAACGGCATAACTGGGTGCAGTTATTCTGCTGGGCAGAGGCAATTGCTGTTGTAAAAACAGCTACAACGTCAAAGCAAACTGAAGTAAGTAGTTCTGGGCAGCTAAAATGCTGCAGTGCCTGGGAGTTTGTGTGTTGCCTTCTACTCCTTAGCAGTGCACAGAAGGATCTACCATAAGTTTGTGTGGTATTTTACATAAAACCCATGTCTCTTGTTTGTATTTGTTAATACTTTTGCACATGAACTTCTGCTGGGAAAGGGGTCTGAAATTTCAGGTAATTTCTAGGTGTTGAAGATACCAGAGTGATCCTGTTGTCCATTTCCCCTCTAAATAGTACCTAATAAATAAAAGCAGTCATGCCTGTGGAGTATTTCTTGTGTGTCAGATTATCAGCTGCCTCTAGCTTCAAATTAATTTTTGAATTCAGGAAGTGGAAAGTCTGTATAACCTGGACCTCCCTGGTCTTCAGGGACAGACCATGTAGGGTGCTATGAGCATGGAACACTCCTAATGCCAGGGTGTGTATGCCATGGCATCCAGGTGCAGTGTACTTGGGAGGGTGCAGGTTTGTCTCCTGATTAAACTGCACTTGCCTCAGGTTCTCATCTATGCAGTCCTGGGTTACTGGTGTCTGAAGGCATTGAAATGCACTGTTGGAGATGTTTACACTAAGTGTCTTAGAAAAGGTATTCTTTCATCCCACTGTTGGGAACTCTAGACACCATCTTGCTGTTTTCTGACTCTTTGCTCTCTGTAGTGGTGGTAGTAGGAGTCTTTGGTGAAAATAGCAAAATGATCATCTTACACATGTTGCTGTTCATATGTTTATGCAGAGTAGTCAGAATGTGATTTGGGAAACGGATGAATTCTCAACAGCAGTGTCTTGCCCAGATGCCTCAGGACACTGTCTCAAGAATCAAGAGTTTCCGAAAGTATAAGAGGATGTCACAAAGTCCTCTATATAGTTCCTTAAAATCTGTATTTAATACATTGTTTATGCCAGCTCTCTGAGATGTTGAAACTGGAATCTGTAACATAAGATTCAATTTTTTCTATTGCTGTTGGTGACTGGCCATGAGAGTGATCTTTGCACACCATCCACAGGTTTTGGTGCTGATAGATTCACTGGTGCTTTCCATTCACTTGGTGAGAGGAAATTAATCTGCTTGCTATGGAAACTCTAGACAAGAACACACCAGCAAAGCTAGAATTATGTAGGACTTTTTTAATGTCGTTAAACCCAGTTCCTTTATTGGGAGGACTGGAGGTTGGCCAATAGATGTATCCTCTACAGTAAGGAAATCCAGGGTACTAAAGTGTTTAAAGTGACTAAAGTAGTTTACAAAAACCCACCTAAACTAAAACCAAATCATTAAAAATAGAATTAGTGTTCCACATTCTGTATAATGCAATATAGAAATACTATTCCATCTCTTCAAACATAATAAGCCTACAAGCAAAGAGCTAATAGTGCTGACAGGTTTAAGAGGGTAGGAAGGGCTTTTATAATCAATAACTTAGGGGCAGAAAAAAATTAGGAAGAAAGTAGGTCTATGAATCGATGAAAAGCAGGATGGCCTTAATGTTGCTCAACAGTTGAGCACTTTGGATTTTTCTCAGTACTTGTCTAAGCAGAATTTATGTGATTTCTATGGGAAGACATGGAACTGATTATTTTGCAATAACTGGAATGTGGTGTGACGTTATGTCTAATTCTGCGTAATTGCAGGTCATGCTTGCC
>NW_008689079.1:50372-51837 GCF_000695815.1 Acanthisitta chloris | reverse complement strand
TTCCCTTGTACCAGGTCCCACAGGCAGACAGGGCAGAAGAGGCCAATCCGGCAAACTGATTTTCCCTTTTTCTTTTGGTAGGCAAGCTGTGAGATCTACCTGTCCTGCAGATCCCTGCGTATGTGTTACCAGAAATCTGCCTCTATGCTCAGACTTGTCTTAAGAGACACTGAGCAGTTTAAGATGTTGAAGGGTATGTGAAACCATATAAACATCAGTGTATATATACATCAGACATCAGGGCCATCATATATACATCAGTGTATATATACATAGGAAACACTCAAGTCATGTAATATACCAAAGGAAACTTTTGCAAGAGTTTGCAAACAAAGCTCTGTGAAATCTACTTAGCTGTTTGGTGATGATTTCTGGAGGCATTTTGACTTACAGTGGTGTGTGGGTGTATGAAATTGTAAACATGCTGTATTTATATTCTCTATTATTATTATTATTATTATTATTATAGCATTGCTTTTAATGACCGGGCATTCCAAGTTTGAAAATATTTAGACAGTCAAATCCACTATTCTGTGTATTTGTATCTTTCCATGACACTTTCTGTAAAAATTGGAGTTTCCTTACTTTGGTTTCTGCATTAAGCTGAATAAAACTGCTTTTTCTTCTGCTCATGTTACATTAAAAATATCAAAACCAGGTTCTCTGAAAATGTAAATATGACTTGCTTAAAAATGTTAAGCAGGTGTAGCTTGGAAATAGCCCCTGAACACCACAGCTTCCCCCAGCTTTCCTTGGGTCTTTGCACCCCATGTGCAGATCTCGCAGGCTCCAGCTCTTTCTAATGGGAACTCTTTCTGGTTTTTGCAGGGTGCCAGGGTGTGGCTGTGGGAGCAGGACCAGCTGCAGCCATGCACTGTTGGCTTGTGTGCCGATGGAAACGTGCTCTTCACCTCAGATTATGGCACAGTAAGTGAAATTTGCACGAGGCTGTAGCCTATGCCAAGTTGTAAGATGGACTTTCTGGCTTTGCATGACCTTCAGGTTGAAATGTATCAATTGAAATGCTGAGATTCTCTCTGAAAAGCAACCAGGCTCTGTTACAAGCTATGCTAAAGGTCTAACAAAGGTTAAAAAGATAAGATTGTTCTCTTTGTTCTGTTCATTTGTCTGGCCACCTGAGTTCGCTTGGTTTTCCTTGTGCTGTCTCTGAAGGAGTTGTATTAACAACCTAGCAAAACCATTATATTGGCTAAATGCTCCTGGGAGGGAGGCAGCTCCACCAACTAAGCAGCATTTCCTGACAGGACCTGCATCTTGCAAGCTGTGCCACTGTAAGGGCTGTTGTGCTCACCATCAGCCAGTTCAGCAGCTTTGGCCATCAGCCCTTTTGTGCCAGGGGCACGTGGCAATGGGCTCCCCGTGTCAGTTGGTGGTGTAAATGCAGCAGCAGTGCACAGGACAGTTCAAGGAGGCAGCCAAGCTCCTCTGAGAGCAGACCTCTCTG
>NW_008689079.1:17467-50347 GCF_000695815.1 Acanthisitta chloris | reverse complement strand
CCAGCCCTATGCTCCCTGTGGTTCCCTGGTGCATCTGCTGTAGTGCTCGTGGAGTAATATTGGTAGGAAGGGACCTCTGGGGATCATCCAAGTCCTCAGTGAGTCAGCTCTGCTGGCTAACCCTGGGAAAACTATCCAGTGCTTTCATGGTGGTTCTTGGTGAGTCAGACTGGTGCCTGGGCTGGAAGGAGGAGGGGGAAATGGGCAGGACTGTGCCCTCCAGCAGTGAGCAATTAGATCTGCTCAGCTGTTTTGGCAGGCAGCTGCTTTCTTACAGAAAAGTGGGCAGATTTTCTTCAGCCTCTTACCTGGCAAACACAGGAGGATGCAGAGGGAAAGGGGATTTAGGACTCCAGTCTGTGGAGAGTCAGTTGTAGGACTGTCAGATTTTTCAGTCTTGCTTTGAAAGGGCTAGATTTCAAGTCATCATTTCATTTTAAAGAGCCCAATTTGTTTCTCAGAGGTGGAAGCTTACCTAGCAAACACAAATTTTTCGTTTGGATGCTGTAATCTCTCAAGTCCTTTCTTGAAGAGTTGCCTTATTTGGGAGTGCTGGATAGTCACTAACACGTTTTAAGAGGTCACAGGGGTATTCATCACAGGTAATGCAGCAGGAGGGATAACAAATGGTCAGTACTTCTGTGACTCTCTAGGTTCTGTCTCTTCTGATATGCTCCTTTGGCCTTGTAAAAGCCTCGAAACTCACCTAGCACCTCTGAAAGGACACCAGAAATCCCACCTTAGAGCCATCTGGGTGAGTGCACCCACCAGCAGCCTGTGTGCTAGAAGATATGCACCAGCATAATGCTGCATGGCTCACAGGTATAAAAAAGCTGCATTTGTGGGGTTTTTTTCCTCCATGAAACAAGAAACAGCCACTAGACTGAAGGTGCATGTGCTTTATGGCTTATGCAGCAAAAGCACATGGTGATCATTAAAGTGCTTTCTTTATTCAGTGTCCCCCACAATAGCTGACCAGTGTGCTTCCATGGCCTGTCACCTTCGTTGCTTCATACCTGTCGGAGGGACTGGCAGTCCTTCCCCAGGTGAAAACCCAGATGAATATGTCTTCACTTTGGGTTGAATGGACCAGTTCATCCCTATGATTTTTAGGACCCCTAAATCTAGTGTCCTCATGTTTGCTGTGGCCCAGCATCCCTGCAGCTCTTGCAGCTTTGAGGTGAGAAGTCATGCTTCAAAGCTTTTGTCATTTGTTTTCCCTTCCTTAAAAACACCTCAAGCAACAAATCAATGAGAAATGTGACTTCCTGGGAGGAAAGGAGGAGCTGATGTTTATGAAACACAGGATTTGAAACCATGGTCCAGACAAACCAGCCAAATGCTTTACGGATAAACATAGCTCAGATGCTGGGTGGGAGCTTTGCTCATGCACTCAGGATGGCACTAATGGATGGAATTAAGTTTGAGAAGCAATCATTTCTCCCTTCCTGAGCCTGGTGAGCAGGGCTGGCAATCCTAATCTTGGCTTGTCTGCTGGCCAGGCTTTGCTTTATTTCTGACTATCGCAGGGACTTGGAGAGTCATGGACATATTGTTCCAACTGTGGGCTAAATCTGAGACAGAATCAGTTTATCACTGGGGAGAAAGTAGAAATCTTTGGCTGTGTTGTGAGGTGCATGTTAGACTGAAAGCTGATTGTTTTCCTTCACAAATGAAAAGATCTTCTTATTAACACTTATAACTTCCTATTTATGTATCAACTTGTTGGAAAGGGGATATTCCAGGGGCAACGTTGGTGAGAGATCAGTTTGAGTTCTCACTTATCAACTATCATATTCACCTCAGTTGTGCTAAATTACAGCCTGGCATACCTTGCCTCGAAGAGGATGATGGGGAGAATTCTCCAAACTGCTCTCCTGGCAGATTGCTGGAAGGGTCCATAAGTGAGCAGTGGGGTAACAAGACCTTGCTTACTGGGGCTCTAAGGATGTTTGTGTCTGAAACCTCTGAGTATCTTGGAGAAAACCACTTTGACACTCTTTAGAACAAAACCCACCATGTGTCTGTCTCCAGGTCCCTAGGTGATTCCTGCAGTCTGTTGGTAATAGAGAGACTGAAAACTACTCTCTCCCCTGGAGGGCAGAGGGCAAATTAATGGTCACCTCTCTCCCAGTGCCAGGAAAGACCTGAAAACTCTCCTGCATGTCACAAGTGCCTTCCAGAGGCACAGACATCACCTCCAAAACCTCAGTGGGGCTGGAGACCCAGCCTCTGCCTGAGGAAGGGTGAGCTGCTACAGTTGCGGTGATGTGCAAGGGCATCAGGCCTCCACAGCCTCAGGGGCAGACAGGTGACATCTTGACCTTGGCTAGAATGTCAGTGTGGCATAAGATTGCCCCTTCAGGGAGTATAGTTCCCCTCTGCAGTGTTTCTGCCCAGAGGGTACCAGAACCAATGCTCCTAGTACACCTTTGTTGTCCTGCCAGAGCACCTGCTTAACTTTTTGAGGATGTTGGACCAGTTTGTTTTTTTTAGAGAGGGATGTCTGAATAACACTAATCAAGAGGCTCAAGACAGGTTTAACAGGTGATGATCTAACCCCTACTAATCATTTACTCGTGTATTTAGGACCCCTGTTGCTCTTCAGGGTTCCATTTTCTCCCATGTTGTCTACAGGACCAAGGAAACAAGTTTTGACTCATCACACAGTTACTTTTCATGCATAGCAGCCTCTTGGCACAGCTGCTGCCAGATGCCTGATATCTTCTGGGACACTTGTCCACTCAGCTTTTTCTCTAAAGGTTTTCCTAATGTTTCTCTTCTGGCCCAAATGGTCACAAGTGCTGACAAAGCAGTGGTAAGTGAGTAAGTGCCAGGCAGATGTAAGCAAGGATCACGTCATACCATGTTGTACTTGCCCCCTTCCAAAATTTGTCCAAGTCAGCAGAGAAGAGAGAGCCAGGGTTGTTTGCTGCCTTATGGTTTGAAAATGCTGTAGTGGTTTTGTTCCTGTCAAAGTCCAGTTTATGCTGTGCATCTGCAGCTTATACTCTCTCCTCAATTTAGTTGTCCCGTTCTCCTTTC
The DNA here is from genome assembly GCF_000695815.1 of Acanthisitta chloris. NCBI lineage: Eukaryota > Metazoa > Chordata > Aves > Passeriformes > Acanthisittidae > Acanthisitta > Acanthisitta chloris. Next base: position 47,302 of record NW_008689079.1, on the reverse strand, counting down.
CTGCTCCCTCAGTTCTTGTGTGAAATTGCCTGAGGTCTCTGCCATGATGAACAAAAAACCAAACCCAGATGTGTTTTTTTTTCAGACCATGCTTGCAGAGTAGGGGTCGTGCTGCTGGCAGTCATACCTCTCTGATACCCAGGTGCAGAACTGGTGTGGAGGTGACCAGAGAGGCCTGGAGAGAGAGCCTGTATGCTGGAATGGGTTTTGTTCTACATTGCTCATGAATATGAACTATGCATTTTTGAAAGTCTCCTGCCTGGTTAAAAAATGGGGCTGTGGGGCAGTCTGCCAGTGGAAGAGACCAAATTGTTGCCACATTAGGTGTGACTGGGCAGACCTAGGACGAACACATCTGGGGAAGTGAGCCTGCTTCTCTTCCCTACCTCCCTCCAGAACAGAGATGCTATTTCAGTTGTGCAGGCATCATGGCAATCTTGTAAGGGGATGCTGTGCTGGATTATTCTTTCTCTGCACTGGGAGGGTGCAGGCTCAGAGCCCAGGAGGGTTGCTCACTGGGCACCTGCAACGCACTGCAGCAGTGAGCGCCCTGCAAGGGACTTGCAAGAGTGGCTTGCTGGAGGGGGCAGGGTGACCTCATTCTGTCTGCAGCTTGCAGCTGTGGGGATGGCCTCTCCCTGGCAGTTATGGCAGCCTGAGCACTCCAGGAAAGCAGGCAGGAGAATCTAGTTAGATCAACGCTACAGATCATGGTTCATCCTTTACGGAGTCCATCAGTTTCTTGCTGGCACCCAGGAGGGCTGACAAGTAGGGATGGAAAGGATGTAGAGACCAGAGCCACAGATGGGAAGGAAAGGCCCAAGTTTCTTTGGAAGGGTTACTGCAGGCCAGTTTCCTTCTTCAGGCTGCCTGTATGAAGTCTCCCATCTGTCTGTCTTGGGTCTTACCATCTAGTGCAGCTTGGGATGCTGGGTGGGAGATGGCACATGGTTGAATCCAAGAGTGGGAAGCTACTGAAATAACTTTTGTAAAATGCCAGCATCGTGCATGAAGAGGAGGAAAGGAGGGCTGGGATGCGCCTGTAGTGGAGAGGAACAGCCACATAGTCTCAGCTTTGTTGAAAGGGGGTGAAAAAGATGACCTGATAGCTGAAGAGTGGGTTATTGAGGAAGAAGAAGCTCTAGCAGGAAGAAGGATGCAGTGATTGAGGCAAGAAGAGTGCAACTGCACAGAAAGAGATGTGCGTGTTTCCCAGAGCAGTGATAGAAGTTAATAGAAGTCACTGTACAAATATTTTGAAACCATATACATACATGCCAGCACACACACAGGATGTCACTATTTTATTTGGCTTCTCATCTGCTTTGCTTTCCTTTGCTCTTGACATGATAACCTCTCCCAGATGCTCTCTGGCTGATTCTATAGAGTGCAGGGCCAAATCTGGAATGTGAATAAGCTTTGCCTCAACCTCCCTGCAGTCAGAGACCTGATCTTTGTGAGACTGTTCCTGGTCTCTTGAGAGCAGCTGCCATTGTTATTCACAGTCATTAGTGCAGCCTCTAATACCTGTCCAGCCCTAGTGCAGCTGGAGCCTGGTGCCTTGCTCCTGTTAGGGGGATTTTAGTGAAACTCAAGAAACCTGTCATTGTTTTGTCCCCATCAGTAGTGAGGGTGAGAGATTGACTCTGTAGCAAAAGAAGGGAGTATGCTGTATGGTGTCTGGCCAGAGAGCTCAAATCGGTAGGAACAGGAATGAAATTATGACTGTAAAAATAGGGAGCAGATCTGTGCCTTATTCAGTTCCTTTTCCAGTGCCGAAGTATAAAGGGGTGCATTTCTGGTAGGAAATCCAACCATGTGCCCAGGTGTCATGAGCTTTTTTTGTTCTTCTCCCCGTTCTTCCAGGTATTCCAGTACCCCAAGGCCTCCCTTTCCAGAGAAAAGGTTTTGCCAATGCACCAGACCAGCGTTGATGGGGTAGAAGACATGTCCATGCTGGGAGATCTGCATGAAGCTGCTATCCTACTTAACCTGCACCAGCGCTACCAACAGGGTAACATCTATGTAAGTGCTCTAGCTGGGCCACATCCCTTAACGCTGATGTTTTTTGTTTAGCTTCAGGGCTTTGCATGTGAAATACTGATGTTAGCCTTCTTTCATTTGAGTATTGTTTCATGTGGATAGGAATTAGAGGGGCTGTTCTGCCTTGCCAGTTTCATCATCCCTGTGAGATCCTACCCCTAGGGGCCTCTTTCCATCTATGGAAGAACTTCCAAAACACCTCTAGACTTTGTGGTAGTTTTGCACAGCTCTGTATCCTCCATGAACACCTGTGTTTGATGAGCTGTCATTCACATTCCCTAGATTCCTCATTATGGCTGTTCTGTGGTTTATATGGCCAAGCAGACTGGAAAGTGCAGTTTACACAGGTTGCTGCTGGGCATCCCAACTGATCCAGACAGATGAAGCTACTGCTTAACAGAACTAGGAATACAAACTTACTGCCTAATTCTTCTGCTTTTACATGCAGTTGTGCCTTTTCTGAACTGCTCTGCTCTCCTTGCACAGATGAATACTCAAAGCATCTCCTGATTTTCCTCTCGGGCCATCAAGAAAGGGACTTACGAGGAAAACCACACCAGGGATAAGGCATCCCTGGAGTGCTAGGATGGCAGAGTGCTCTGCTGAGACATGGAGAGGACAAGGAGGATATATTACACAGACTGCCTTACCTTGCCTTACTCTTACCCTGCTTGTCCATGTTATGTGCACACAGAGTTTTCCAGATTATGACAGGAAAAATGTAAATCCCTGTCTGTGTTGCATAGCAACTGTTATCAAGGCAACCAAACCATATGCACCTGTATTCCAGGAAGTGCTCAGTAAAGTGACCCTGTTTCTGAACCATCTCCTCCACCGGGTGCAGAGGAGGCTGCAAATTCTCTTTGTTGCTGTAGACCCCCTTGTCTGTTGTCTATCAACACAGCCTTGTGACCCTGTGACAGTACCCACCTGCACATGCTATTTTGATGGCCCATGTCCTTGCTGCTCTACTTGTCCTGTGTTTGACACATGCTGTGTACTTGTTCAGAGCTCTTGGCCCATTTGAGTATATTCCTCCTGTTTCCTCTTCCTCACACCTTAAAATGCGAGGCAGGATTTTCTCCCTTTTCAGTCTGTGCCTTGTACCAGAAATGCCACAACACCAGCACTGTGACAGTGTCACAGTTCCTGTATCTCCTTAAGCTTTTCCTCTCGCTCTGATGTGTCATTCCTATGCAGCATTAGCTCTGTGCCTTCTCCATCCATGTGTAAAGGTGCTAAAGTTTAACACCTTTACACCTCATTTTTTGCCTTTGCATAGTGCATGAATGTCAGCTGTGCACCTCCGGTCTGAAATTTTTGGAGATGTATGAAGGGGCCTGGCCTCTGTAACATGCCCAGCACTGGAAAGAACCTGGCAGTGAAGAATTTTAAGACCTGCCTCAGAGTGGGATTGTATCTGGGTATATGTTTGAGCAATGTCTGACCTGGAGGACACCAAACCATACAAGTGGTGGTTTTCATTTCTGCTGTGTAGACATGAATATTACACTTACCTTATCACTATGAGTTTTTGGCATAGCCCACCTGCACATAGTTTTCAGTTAAGCAGAAATTGAGAATGTCAGCTGTAGTGCCACCTAATGACTTGCAGTGCTCTGTGAATACCATGAATGTTGCAGGACTGGAGTTTATTTAATATCATCCTCAGCAGTCTCCACAGATAGAACATAGTAGGCTAAGGTTGCAGCTCAAGCTGCACTGAGAGGAGTTATGCCTATCAGTCAGGGGAAAAAATATTTGGAAGGAAATTGGAGAGATTAAAAGCAGGTAAGAAATACAGTTTTCTGGAAAGCAAATTCACCTGAAAGAATGGGTAACCTGGAATACTGATAACTGATATTAAAAATAAGTAAATAATAACAATAATAATTAATTAGAGGATGGAAAACTGAGAAAGTGAAGTGGACAACTGCTGTGAAAAAGGTCAGTGCAGCTTTGAGCTGTATGCCTGGAGGCATCCTACCATGAGCTCCTAAAGCAGATTCTTTCTGATCAGGGACTACAGGTAGCAGTATATCTAGTCTGGTGTGGTACCCATAATTAATTTACTACAGGAATATTGACAATCTCAACAGTACTTTTTGTTTTCCATGTAAATACTACTTAAGCTCTACCCAGCTGTTTAAGGAAATTATGTGAGCACAACAGCCTGCAGCTTTTAGGAGTGCATCTTCCCCCTTCATTCTTGCCATTCCTCTATTCCTTAGTAAAAGTAGACCCAACAAAATGTGAGTGATGTATAAATGAGTCAGGGGCTGTACTGCCACATTTTGTGCTGTTCTGAGCTCTGCCATGCCTAACCACCAAAGCAGGATCTATTGTCTTGAGAGGCAGGCATGCCACATGCGGCTTGTCCTGCTCTGGACTGTTCTTTGGGGTGATCACTTTGCTAACAGAGTGGCTGGTATGTATGTGTTTGGTGCACAAATGCTGCTGCAATTAAAGATTATGGATAGAAATTGTCTATAAGGGAATGCAGGTGATGAGGAGACTGCAACTGGCAGATGGAAAAATTTCCTAGGAACACCTTTGAAAGAGATGGCTGCAGCAGAAGAAGTTCTGGAAAGGACTGCAGCTAGAGCTCTGTTCCTTGGGAGAGATGAAACTAGAATGGGAAATGCAAAATGAAATTTCTGAGAGGAAAAGATGCTGTGAAAGTCTGGGAGAAGTATTAGGATGGACATCTCTGTCTTGTAGTCTCTGGACAATGTCTCTTGCTCAACTGCTTGTACAATGCTTTTTCCCCAATCCATGTTTTCTCACTTAATGCTTTCCTCTTTCCTTCCACCTGTCTGGCCAAAGATCATGTGCTTGCTTATTGCTTACATCATCAATGAATTATATTTCTGCTCACAAACCTCCATGTCAGAGGGTCCTCAGGACTTGTTCCATGCTAGCCTTTTCATACTGATAATGCAGTTTGGCCTAGGTGATTTTTTTTCCCTGATGATCTCTGACTGCTGCTTTAATAAATGAGTCTTAAATATTTTGATGACTACAGCATCTTATCAGTCTGGTTTCTGGCTTCAGAGCTTGGCATTGCTATGGCCCCAGATTGCGTTTGACAGGATGCATCTTTCTTGTCACCAAGTGTTTCATTTACAGCTTCTCCAATGGATGCATTCAAATGGTTTTATATGTATGTGATGACTTGTAGTTCATGGCTTGGAAATAATACTAGATGTTGTATCTGACCACAAAGCTTGTCACCTTCTGCAGCAATCTGTTTCCTCTGCCATCTCTGCTGAGAATGGGTATTCCTGGAGTAGAGCAGACCAAGATGTCCCTGTGAAGGAGGCCACGGCACCAGCAGCAGGATTTAGGCTGGATGTTGACCATGTTATAAAGCCATCGTTAGGAGCAGGGTGGCACCACTGCTCCGAATTGCAGCTTTGAGAATAACTGGATTTGAGCTGGTTGGCTGAACTGACAAAGTCATGCCCCAAAAAACAAATTTCATTTCCTTCTGACTTCACAGAAGAATACATTTAAAATTCAATATTGGGCTCTGGGTATTTTATTCTAAACATTACTAACTCTTTCTTTGAACTGTGAGATTTTTAAAATAAATGTTTTCAAAATAAAATGTTTAGAAAATGTAGAAATGTTTTGACTTGAAATCCATAGCTTCAGCTGTCAATTTTGATTTGGTTTGCCAAATGATTTAAGCTGCTCTAAACAGCGTTTTTCAGCAGAAGAAAAATTGCATGCTTTAGTGGTTCATTGCACACTTATATGCGTGGCTGTGTCTGTGTCACACCTCTTTGTTCAGGAGGTGCTTGAACCCTGCCAATCCCCCTCTACCTAAGACTATGCATAGGGGCATTGAAAGCATCTCCTGACACTCCTCAGTCCTGGCTCTGCTATTCAGCTTCAAGCAGAGTGCAAGGCAGCTGTGTATGAAGATGGCTTCATGTTTTTAAATTGTGCAAGCTTCATTTAGCAAAGACAACAGGATAAGAATGTAATATTGTAAAGCAGCAAAATTCAGTGTCCCATCCATACCCAGTTGTGCAGCCCCTTCCCTGGACTTGACATTCTTTGCCAAACTGGGGAGCTGTCTGCTGAAGCTCTACATCCTTATTTAGGCTTTTTCTCTCCACCATGAGTTATTTCAGGGTCTGGGTTTGTCATGATTTTTTTCCGGGAGCTTTATTTCCTTGCTGTGTTTTGTTTTTCCCCCTAGACAAACATTGGTTCCATCTTGGCATCAGTAAATCCCTACAAACCCATCCCTGGTCTGTACAGTGTGGATGCCATAGACCTGTACAGACAGCACCGGCTGGGTGAGCTGCCTCCCCATATCTTCGCCACCGCTAACGAGTGCTACTGCTGCTTGTGGAAGCGTCATGACAGCCAGTGTGTTCTGATAAGGTTAGAAATGGAGAACCAGCTACTCCCTGACTGCATCACATGCCTTGCTCCTGCTGTTCCATTTGCATTGACATCTGCCTAAACATCCACACCATTCTCCCTACCTTTGCCTGATCCCTGCTTGTCACAGCAGAGACACCACATGTTTATTCCTAGAAATCTCTTCTGTGCCATGGGTGGGATGGTCATCAGCTCTGTCTGTCCTGGACTTGTGAATGAAACGTATGTTTTTTCTTAACAGTGGAGAAAGTGGAGCTGGAAAGACTGAGAGCACCAAGTTGCTGCTGAAATTCTTGTCAGCCATGAGCCAGACTTCCCTCGGAGCCCCTGTGGCTGAAAAGAGCACTCGCGTGGAAGAAGCCATCCTGGAAAGCAGGTACAGTCACCCACACAGGCACCCAGCATGCTGGGGCAGTCTGCCTTTGGGTGCCCTGCCTTTGGATGGAGCTGGACCTGGGTAGGGAGGATCACAGACCTAAATGGTGTCACGTCAGGGAAATGTGAAGGTTGTGGTCTCGCCAGGATGCCTCATCCTGGCTGCTCTCCCAGCTGTCTGTGGATGGATGGGCTTCTTTCCAGCAGCAGTGTGGGGTGTGCATGGTAGCCAGAGAATTAATGCTTCAGTTCTTGGTTGTGGCTGTCTTCACAGCAAGTCTCTGTCATGCTCTGACTCCTGGTCTCCTCCATTAGCCCTTGCTCTCCCCTGGCCTCCATGTGTTTCAGGCTGCTGGTATGTCTTACCCTCAGGGGTCCCATGGGCTGCCTTGCAGCTTTCCTGCTGTCCAGCTGAGTGATTTCGTGGAGTACCATCCATGGGAGCTGTAAGGGGGCCCACGTGGTCAGAGCTCATCTTGGCTGGAGCTGACACCAGGGAGCCACCACCACCTGCCTAAACCTTGACAAGGCATCAGGCAGGCAGGGAAGCACATGGCACCTGGATCAAATGTGTTGGGAGAGAAGCAGGCAGCCATGAGGGGATGACGACATGCTCTGGGGCAAAGCCTTCATGCCAGAAGAGGTCCTGACACCCCTGAGGAACCATGACCTATGCCAGGGCAGGGACACCCCTGAGGGACCACAGCCCACAGGTGACCCACGCTGGAATAGGGCTGCAAAGGAAAAAGGTGTCAGGAAAACCTGAAGACATGGAGTGCAGCTGAGGAAAACCAGTAAGAGTCAAAGAACAGCAGAGAAAATGAGGAAGCAGAGAGGGACAGAAATAAGCAGTCCCATGTGTGTGACCCCAGGCTCCTGTGCTGCCTTGTGGGGGGAGTTGCAAGGTGCTACCTGAGGTAAAAATGAAAGCTGAGGCTAAGAAAAGGAGGACAATAGGTGTTTGACTTTAGGTAAACCTGGGGAAGAGGGAGAAAAGATGTTTACTTAAGTGCCTGTTTTATTGTTTGTGTTCTTCTTTTCCTTAACACCTGAATATTCTATTTAATAAATTAAACTCAACAAAATTTTCCAGCACAAGACTCTTGCCTGTGACTGAAGGACTTTGCTGGGGGTCGCACAGTTTAGTACTGTCAAAGGTGAGGCTGCAGGTTGGTCCCAGCTGGACTCTGTGATAGTTGCAGAAGCCTCCAGAGCAGCAAATCAGACATCTGCAACAGGATCTAGGGGTGGAATAAGCTGGAATCCTTTGAACTATCTGTGTGAAAGTGACTCGCATGCAAGTGACATATTTCAAGGCTCAGAGAGTAGAGAGAAGGAATGTTTGCTGGAAGACAGTGAAGCAGAAAAGCGATAGATGACTGTGGTGAAAACAGCCTAAGCAGACCTGCAGTGTCTAATGTGGCAGCTGCAAAAGCATTGCAGGTTTTAGGATCCTTATAAGCAGAGCAATATTGAGCAGAAAGACTGTTACTGTTGGACCTGGTGCTCGAGAGACTGTTGTTGGATGATTTATCCTTTGCAGGTGTGCAGATTTTACCAGGGACGTAGGCAAATTGGAGAAAGCTCTGAAGTGCAGTACAGTCATGACTTAAGATCTACAAAATCTGCTTTAAGGCAAGCGGCTTAGAAGGCTCAAGCCTGCTTAGCAATTAAGTGGTAACTTGACAGTGATCCAGAGAGCTTATGATGGTGGGTAGGTAATTCCTGAGTCTGCAAGATCTCACAGCTGTGAGTTGGAGTAAAGTAAGGGCTCATGACCCGTTTTGTGTACATCTCTAGTGCTGTGTGAGCTACTGCAGGAGAATTTGATTTGTCGCCCTTTCCCTGAAGACAAGAAACTGAAGGCCTGGCCCAGACCCAGAAGCTGCGGTCACTGCTATTGAGCCTACCTTGTATGTTTGGAGTTCAGCTTCACTTGCTCTGCCAGTGGCTCTCCTCTGGTTGGCTTATGGTGGATTTTCATGCTTGCAGCCCAGCACATATCCAGGAACAATGCTGGATTCTTTCTCCATTTCAGACAGCATTATAAAGTGTTCTGTCAGCTGTCTGTCATTTGCTTATGTGTTGTAACATTCATGCTTGGTGTATTTCTCATAAATCAGGCTCTGAAAACTCATTTGGCACTATTGATTTGGCCTTTTTTCCTCCTTGAAAATATCCATCAGTTCATTAGAAATTCTGATAACTTTTCTTTCAGCTATTTTTTTTGCTTGCTTCACTCTGAAGCTCCCTTTTCCATGTTGGATGCCACTGCTGACTGCATAGCCGCTTTTCCTGTTACTCATCCCCCCCTCCTGAGTCTTTGAATCTTCTTTTTTGTCTTCAACTGTGCATCTGAATTCTGAAGCTGCATATGGTGCAGGATTTCTAAAATCCAGACTTCATTGTCTGCTGCCCTGCTGAAACTGGTTCCCATAATTTTGAATCCTGGAGCACACCCTGCCCACATCCAGATGAGCAGCCAGCATCACCTTCCTGACATGCTGCTCTGCCTCGCAGTTCATCGAGTGCTGTGTTCGGATGGTACAGGCCATTTGCTCAGTCCAGGCACCTGCTCTCACTCCTGGCTGTACCAGTGCACCCCACCCTCTGCTGTGCAACTCCAGAGACCCACCTGCTTATATCCTCCCCTGTCCCTGAAAGACTGCCATATGTGTGCGCATAAGACCATTGCCAAACTAAACCATGAAAATATCTCCTTGTGCTTTTCTTCTATAATTTAACATGATTTAGAGCCATAAAGGTTGTCTGGCTGGTTCCTGCACTCTCACTGCAACTGTGGTGGTCATATAACGTAATCCTTTCCTCCCTTTTTCTGGCTGTCCCCATTAATTTTGTTGATTCATGGCATTAGTGTGTTCACTGGGATATTCCTGTGCAATGTCCTTATTTACATACTTGTTTTGAGGCCTGGGTCTTGGAGTTCAGATTCTCCATGGCAAGGAACTTGCATCCTGATCTGTGTACCCAGATTTCTATGACTGGCATTTCTATAGTTGTAACATGTTATAACAGGGCAATTTCCATTTCTGTGCTTTTGTTTCTTTAAAGTGTTTGTTTCAAGGGATAAATTAAGAAAATGCAGCTTGATTTTTCCTGAAGGTTATTGAGTATTTCCTGCAACCACAGCTTTCCCTTAGCTAACACTCACAAGGCCTGAAGCATTCTACAAGCTCCAGTGGTGTCTGTAGTTGTGATTATTTGTCTTTTTATAATTATTCACTTGAGAATAGTCCTGTATCTGCACTGTAGATCAATGGAGATGTTTAAAAGCCAATATTTTTCAGGGTAATAATGGCAATGATTTTTGTTTAAAATGATGTATGTTTTAAAATTAGACATGACAACTTACAGGCTGTTCTTGTAGCGTCTCCATGACTCCTTGCTTGTCAGGCCTTCATATTATTTTAGAATTGGCTAAATTGCAGAAATAAATATTTTAAGCCTGTATTCAGCACATCAGTATGAATGCTTTGGGCTTTTCCTTTGTACTGTTCTCTGAAGCAAGAACCAAGCTGGATTTTAACTTGCTGTTTTCCACATTGTATGAACCTCCTGAAGACAGGAAGGTGACCAGGAGAAAATTTCTTCAATTTATTGCCTGAAGTTTGTTGATAGATTTTTTTTCAGCTTTCTTTTTCCTGAAGTGGATGATGTGGCTCTCTTAGCATGTCATTTTCAAATCTACAGTGTGCGTATAGTCCCTCTGCTTGGAAACCATGTGGCCTGGGCAAGATTTAGGTTTGTGTGTTCCAGTGTCAGATTTCAGGACCAAACAAATTGGTTTATTACTATGTTTGTTTGATAGTTTGAAGATGTTTCCCTGTAATTTTAAGCAATGTTTTATACTGTCTTCTCTTTCAAAGGAGAGAGGAGAAGCAAAGGTAGAACAAACATAGAAGTATGTGGTTTCAAGCTACAGAGTGTTTTCTCTGTATAACTGATACTTCTGAAAATCCTGAAAAAAATACAATCCCATTCATGGGATGCTGCCTTGTTAAAGAGACAACCTGACTGGGTCTTGCTTCATTTCCTGAAGCCACATTGGTGGGGAATGCCCTTGACAGTGTGAGCACCAGCTGCCCATACTGATCAGGGACTTATTTCATTAACTGCAATCCCAGAGGTTTAAAATTTATCTAGCAGCGTGTTAAATTGCTCTTGCCATCCTTCCTTGCCCTTGAGCTCTTCCTGCTTGTCCAGGCTGGCACTGTAACAAATTAATCTCTCATGGCAAAGCACACTGAGCAAATGTCAAAAGACTGGGCACGTGCTTTCGTTTAATGGTATCCCATCACTAATCATATCTTCACTTGTTTCTGTAGCCCCATTCTGGAGGCCTTTGGAAATGCCAAGACAGTTTATAACAACAACTCCAGCCGCTTTGGCAAGTTCATCCAGCTGCACTTCTCTCAGCATGGACACATCCAGGGAGGCCGAGTAACTGATTGTATCCTTTGCTTCAGTGCATGAGAAATAGATGGAGTGAGTGACGATGAGGAGGAGCTCAGTGTGGATCAGGAAATCCCTCATCACAGTTTCTCAAAGGCAGTTTATAACTGTGGGCAAATTTGCAACTTAGTGTTTGCGTTGTGGCTCTGTAGCACCTAACTCTGGAAACCGTTTACCTAGGTGCTGGATTAGGTAGGGACATAGTTTGACTTTTCACTTTGGTAATCTCAACACTTGATAGTTAAATCCCTGGAATTTGCTACCTTGGAAGATCCCCCATGTTGATTGCATCCTGTTTGTTCCCCATAAAATTGTTTCCTTATGTTAGGTCTGCTAATGAATTTGTGATTGAGAAAAGTGAGACCAACCTAAGAATCAATATATTCTACACAGTACTTGGATGCAGAAGGGAATTATGACTCTGTTTTGAGCTGCTATCTCCAGTGGACCTTGGAACCCTAACTGTAGAATCATAGAATATCTCAAGTTGGAAGAGACCCATAAGGATCATGGAGTCCAACTCCCTGCTCCTTGCAGGACTACCTAAAATGAAATCGTGTGGCTTCTTGTCCAGATGCTCCCTGTACTCTTGACAGCCTTGGTGCCATGACCACTTCCCTGAGGAACCTGTTTCAGTGACAACAAGGGCAGTGAAGACTGGATATGGTCAAATTATGTTGTGCCGTGACAACTTTCTTCCTTATATGTCCTTATATCCCTCTGCCAAAGGCTTTCATGTATCTTTTGTCTACATGAGGCAGGTAAAGCTGCCCTCGCTACATTTCTTGATGCTGATGTTCAAAGCTGCTGATGACTGCAAACCACACCAATTTCCACTGGAGTAGCAGCCAGATGAATTTACTACTGTTGTAAATAACAGGCTTGGATTGTTTAGTCTCTGCCCTTTGTGTTGTTGGAAGATGAAAGATAGCAGTCTCTTGCAGAAGCAATGAGAACTGATGCAAGACCTACTGTGTGCAATACAGACTTTCAGATTAGAGTGGCCTCTAATCTTTCTAGGTGTCCCTAGTGTGGCTCATCCTTTGTTAGGTTACCTATGTTCTATCTGACCCTGCCCTTTTAAATATCACTTTGGTACATCATGCCTCCTTCGACAATGAGTAGTGAGGAGGATCTGAGATGATGTTTAGGACCACTCTTTACCTACTTTCCAAAGTGTCAGTTATTTAATGATCTGTTGCTTGTTACAGGGTTCATCACAATGTGTCTGGAAGATTCTTTGCCAGTCATCAGGAAATCTGTACATATGTCTCTTGAATGTTTTTTTTTTCCTTAATGTGCTGTTCAGATTTACTGGAAAAGGTAGGTGTCACCTCTACTGACTGCTGGGTGAGCCCTCTCCTCATAGTATGGTGGGGCAGTACCAGATCACCTCCTGGATGATGCTGTCTCCATCACAGCATGTAAAAATTAGCTCCTTAGATGTTACTACTGCATCTATCCTAACTGATGAAGAGGTGGAGGAATAATGTTTGTTCTGTATCTATCAGAGCCTGTTCTCCTGCCTTTGGTAAGCTCTGTGCATTGTAGAGAGACTCCAAGAAAAAGCTGTTTACCAAGGGGAAAGGGAGAGAAAATAAGTACCTGGAAACCAGTTCCACAGAGAGGAATATGGGGTACAAGTCCAAATGCAGACACATCTTCTCTGATATAGTTTACTTTGGACTCAGGAACTCATTGAAGAGCAGGGCCAGAACTAACAAGGTTCAGTTTGTCCATGTGCATGCTCTTGAGTTCAGACAAGTCTACATGCTCAGTGGCACAGCTGCATGTGAGAAAATCTTGATGTAGAACTTATTCAGACAAAACCATCACTACACTGGAAGAAGCCCCTCTTGTGCATTGGCCCTGGAGATTTACCTGTATCTCTTTGCCTTTGCAGCCGCAAGTCAAATATCTTTCTACTGGCTACTCCTGTGTTCTTTGTTTCAGAACAGAGTGGTACACCAAAACCCTGGAGAGAGGAATTACCACATCTTTTATGCTCTGCTAGCTGGTGTGAGTGGGGAGCAGAAAGGTAATGCCATTTTTCTGGAATATGGCTCTGTCCGCTTTCCATTCCAGCATGTGAAGCAGGTGTTAGTCAGAGCATGGGTATTTCAGATACTTAAGATGTAACTTTTTCTTGAAGGCCATATGGTGATTTTGTGTGAGACAGAAAGGGGGATTGAGAGAAGGAAGTTGAGGATGACAGAAATGCTCTATGAGAAAAGACACTGCAGACATTCTGAGCTGGAGGGAAAAGTCTGCAAAATGATGAGGTAATTAAACTGGGTAGAGGTGAAGGAAGGGTAAAGAGTCTTGATTTGGCTGCTGATGGGAGCTGTTCGAGGAGTTCAAAGGTTGGACTGACAGACATACCTTTACAACAAACCTTCAGTATAGGTAATAGGAGAGAGAAGAATTAGAAAGACCAGCAATGTAGTGGAAGGGCTGGAGCCAAAACATGTCTAGATTTGCACATGGAGAAGGGAGAGGTGGGTCTAGAAGAGGGCACACAGAGAAAGTGGCAGCTGCAGGCTGTGGACAAATCCTCTTTGTAGTGCAGCATCTCCTTAACAACATTTGTGTCTACCTGTCCCAGGCACTGCTGAGCACTGATGGTCTTGCTGAAGAGGTCAGATAGGCAGGCAGGAACCTGTTACAGTTGCACTCTGGTTTTGAGGGACTGGGGAATTTCTTTATGCTTTTGTTCTGTGTGTTAGGATAATCAGAGGGAAGAATTAGTCCTGACAGAGTGGAAGGGAGTAGGGAGGGCTTCAGTTCTAGGGAGTTCATGCAGGAATGGCCACATAGCTCAGTTCAGAGATCTACCTAAAGCAAAGGAAAATACTGAGGACCATGATTTTCAGCAAGTGCTTAGGGAAAACATACAAAACAAATTCTTTTCGTCAGCAGATCTCTGCTATTCTTCCCCGTCTCCGTCTCCAAGCTGGTGTCCCTGACTGCTTCACTTCCCCCATCCGTAATGTGGTTTTGGCTCTTGATCATCCTTGTCTCCTTTCTCTGTAGATCTTTTAGTTCTCCTCTGTTCTTTTCAAAATGGAGGATCAAACCTGCAGATAGAGTTTAAGATGTAGTTACACTCCAGATATGTACAGAGACCTAATTCTCATTTTACATTTAGTTTTGTATTCCTTCTAAAACCGAAGGAACTGAACTATGTTCAGTTTTTGACTGCTGCTCAGCACTGAGATGTCTTCAGAAATCTGACTGTGACCCTGAGCTCTGTCTCAAGTGATGATATCTAATTTAGAGGTCATTACTCTACATGTATAGTTAAGACTATTTTTCTGTACACTCTGAGATAAAATTAAATTATTGGGTTTTTGGTCAATTCAGTATTGAGATATTCTTATGTGACTCTGCAGCTTGAAATTTGGTTGTCCTAAATAGTTTTGCATACTATCTGCACGCTTTGTTAAGTACACCCTCCTCTTCCCTTTCCTTGTGCATTCACTGTCTAGGTGTGGTTTTTGAGGTGTATGAATTCTCCCTATGGTAAACATACAAAGTTTTGTGGGACCAAGATCAGAGAATTAAAAGGCTGCTTGCTAAATAAGTTGTTGTCTTTCTTCTGCCTCTTGTTCTTCTATTGCAGAGAGCCTCTCCCTCTCTGAGCCAGAGACTTATCGCTACTTGAACCAGTCTGGCTGTGTGACTGATGAGAACCTGAATGATGTAGAGATGTTCAGTAAGGTCATGGTGAGTCCAGTCCTACATCCTCCTGAACTTTTGTGCACAATCTCATGGACTAAACATGTTGCATAGTCTAGATCTCGCAGGCAGAATTTATTTGCCCTAAGCCAAATGGTGTTCAACAACTCTGGAAGTTAGCTCTACCTGTTTATGGTAAAAACAAAGCTCAAAAAGTGTTTTTAGTGTACAGAAATGGGGGAATTTGGGAAACAGGATGAATAACCATTTAGAGTGATGGAGAATTTTGGGGAGTATGAACCCCACTCTCCACCCCATAACAGTTCCAGGACCAGAGTAAATTAAGTATATTATATGGATCCATCCTTCAGGGAAGAAAATAAGGGAGAAGGTAGAAGAAATCTAGTAACATCTGGATTGTTGCTGCCAGTGTTCAGGGAAGGATTTCCTCATGTAGGCACAAACATGTTCTTCCTGTGACAGACCAGCAATGGCAGCAGCAAATGCCCACCCATCTTAGGTGGGGATAGAGTAAATGAAGGAGTGAATAGGAGACAGAAGAGGTCACTGACAGGTGTATAGCTGAAAGAGGTGCTGTGCCATCCCATTTCCCTTTGATTCATGGTGACTGTAATTCTGAGTTTTACATCTTACCTGGGCTGGACCTGAATGTGGTTGGTTGCATTGTACTTGGCTGTACATACAGCCAACATTAGCTGTGTGCTTTTGCATAGACTGCCATGAAGGTGGTAGACTTCAGCACTGAAGAAATCCGAGACATCTTCAAACTTCTTTCTGGCACACTTCATTTGGGAAATGTTGAATTCATGACAGCTGGCGGGGCCCAGGTTACAACAAAAGCAGGTAAGTGGGACCCTAGAAACTTGGTAGACCTTGCAAAGCTCCATAAGGCCCCCAATAAAGCTCACTCCATTGTCCTTTTTCCCTCTGTTATGCTTGTCTGGAGTGCTTTTTCCAGCAGGTTTCCTCTAGTTTAACCCTGCAAAAGCATTGCTACAGGATGCATGGCTCCAGGGCACCAGCATGATTTAGTTGGGCTGTGGCCCTGTGATCCATTTGTTCTCCTGGATGTTCTCAGACTGAGTCCATAACCTCGCAGTTTCTCTTTTGTGTTGAAAGAGATGGAAGAAATAGGATCAGGGAAAAGTCTGACATAAAAGTAGTCTCTAAGAGACTTTCCCCCATCTTCATTTGAAGCATCTGCTAGTGTGCACTCTGTTACAGTTATCCAATCTGAGCTGAGCTGGTGAAGTGAATCCTACACAGACAGAAGCAATAAATATATATTACAAGTGCTTCAAGTCTTAAGTTAATTGCCTCTCTTCTTAACATCCAAGTTTAGCAATCCCATGTTCAGGTTTTACTAATGTGCCTTTAGGAAAACATATCTTTTCATGCAATTAATATTTTGCTGGTGCTGAGCTTTGCACAGTGCTTTGTTCTTCCTGTGGTCAGCAGAGAGACTGACTTATATGAGCGTCTGACTGTGGCCCACAATGGGTACTGACTGCATCAGACTGGATATGTGAGCTTACAGATTTGGGTATGCCCAAAAAGAATTAAGTAAAGGGTGAGTGTGTTTTGTGCTGGGCTTTAGTCACTTGCCTTGTAGGAGTCCCTGGAATTTCCTCACTGAGCTGCAAAATATGGATCCCTCATGAGTGATGGGGATCCATGCAGGAATAAAACATGTGTCCTCCTTTGTTATTAGTGCTGAACATTGCCAGTGACCTCCTGGGCTTAGACGCCTTTCAGCTTTCTGAAGTACTGACGCAGAGGTCCATGATTCTGCGTGGGGAAGAGATCAGCTCCCCTCTCACTGTGGAGCAGGTAAGTGTCCTAGTGTATGCTACTGCTTTTGCCACTTCTGCATTTTCAGGTCCTCTGTCTCCCTCATGCATCACCCATTTCAGTTTAGGGTTTCCTGTTTCCTCAGGTATTTTGCCCTTATTTGTAGGTCAGGTCCCTGTGTTGACTCTGCTCTTTAGGCCTTGCAGGGCAGTTCACTTGCAAATGGCAATGCACAATACTGGTTTTAAGTCACCTTCACTCGCCAGGAACTCACCAGGTCATGCTTGTCTCATGCAGAAAGTGCATCAGATGCTTTGTAATAATTGCACATGTGCATGCTTTTACCTTGCAGAACTCCCAGGTTATACTGCATTTACTGGAAAGTAAAAGCTTGAACACAGTTACCATGAAACATCTGGTAAATGGTATGTCGTTACCCTACAGTAGCTTGTTTCTGTACCCATACCACCACAAAAGAGGACCAAATAAACTGACGTGTAGCTCTTGTGGTGTTGCTGATCACTTGAGGGCACTCTTGGTGTTTTAGGTCCAGGCACAGATAATTGTAGAAAATCTTCTGCCATTAATAAAATGCAAGTCACTGGAAAACAAGGAATAACATTAGTAGGATGGAAGATGCATCATGTTATAGCAAAATGAACATCTGTAATGGAAATCTTGTGCTGGCACAGACTGCAGAGGGTTATCAATCCAACGCCTACATTGGCAGAGAAATCAGAGTTGCTAGGCTCTGTCTGACGGATGTCTGTCTAACTTTCCTTCAGATTTCCCATGGAAGGAATTTCACAGCATCTTTAAGTATCCAGCTTTAGCTGCAGTGGAGTCTGGAGTTGAAAAGATTTTCCTCATATTTAGATTACCTTTGACATCCCAGCTGTCCACCTTACAAGCTTTGGCCTCTGTGAAGTTTTTCATGTGGTGTTCTCTTTTCTAAGCTAAACAATCCAGTTCCTTCAGTGCTTCCTTGTAAGTAACTTTCTAAATCTCTTCGTCTTCTGTCTCTGTTTTCCCACATCTTTCAAGAAGTGGAATGCCCCTAACTGGGCACTGTATTCAAGCTGAAATCTCAGCAGTGCTCATTATGGCAGAGTAGTTCCTGCTTTTTTTTTTTTTTTTTTTTTTTTTTTTTTTTCTGTGAAAACACCTGCTAATGTGTCACAAACCAAGCTTTGCTTTTAAGAAATGGTCTCTTTTTTTTGCGTAGTCTGTGACCTTTTTTTGCAGTGAAATTGTGTAAAAATTATTTTTCAGCCTGTAGTCTGTAGTAGATATCCTCAGTACCCAGTACCACAGTTTCTCTTCTCAGCTGACTGTACTAAATAAGCCACATCTTTCTGTAGCATTGCACAAGGTTGGATAACAAATAATACTTTGTACAGTCCATAGCAACAGTGTGCAGTTGTAGGATTCAAAAGAGGCTCCCTGAACAGAGCTTTCCCTGATGGTATAGCTGTTCCTGACATTTGTGTGTTGGAGCCCACACTTACTGCTTGCAGCCTAGTGAATTACTAGGGCCACAAGAAAATTATGACAGCAAGTGGATACTACCATTTAGCTGTTTTCACTAGCTGAGCTTGTTGCACTGAACACTGAGCCTGTCAAGGCTGTTGCCGCTTAAACTCTCATGTGCTGTGCCCACCTATTCCCACTTGTCATGGGAATGTGTTGATGGAGTTGCCAGGGATTTCTCATTATGTAATGGCTCATTACCCATCTGAGCTTTGACATTTCAGTGAGCTGAATGGGTCTCCTCGCCTGAAGGCAGGCAAAACTAGGAGGATGAAAGGAGCCTTTGAGAATCTCATTTGAGCCACATTGTGGAGAAAGTGACTTTGCTTACAGCTGGATGGGGAGGTCCTGTTCCTGGAAAATGAGTCCAACTTACTATGTAGCTAGAGAACTACAGAGGCATCTCCTTGAGGGCATTCTCAGTCCCAATTAGTAGGACAGATCATCTGATGGAGAGAAGAAATACCCAGAAAATATGTGTGTGCCCATGCTTTGAAATGTTCTCTTCTGTGGAGAGGAGTGGTTTCTCTGTATCAGCTTTGAGCTGCTGGAGAGGAGATAGTATCCAGGCAGAGAAGGGAGGAGAAAACCAGTGAGGTTAGGTGAAACAGTGAGGCTGGGCCTCAGAAGCTTGATTGAGGGGGTGGAAGGATTCAGAGGCTGTTGGCCTGTGCCATTAGCAAAGCAGAGCAGAAGAGATCATGTTATTTGGGCTTTCAAAACCGAAGGGGATGAGGTTGCATTTAGAAGATCTGCCATGGCTTGTTGGGCCTGTTGAAGGAATTGCCCTGGTGTCACAGGCGAGACAGAGGAAACAATTGATCTAGTTACTGTGGTTTATTTATGAAATGATGAGATTGCAGCTTTTACCCTGCTTGATTATTTCACATACTTGCTCACTTTCCCCTCAGCATTACGTTCTCTAGATGTCAACTTCTTTTCCCAGTCGGGAGTTTGCTGCTTGTCCAGGAGGTTGGGCAGAAACTTGTGTGGGTTCATATTGTGTAGCTGCAGTTTCCAGTCTCAGGAACTACCAGCCAAGTTCCCTGGGTATGGCCTGTCATTTGTCTCCACATGTCTCTGATTTCCAGGATCTTTCCTAACTTCCAGCATCTTTCTTCCAGTCATGATCTTTGCCGTCTTCTCTCCTGGCCCCTTTTTCTACTCTGAGATCATGTTGTCTTGTTGGGAACCCTTATTTTTGTCCTTCTCTTCTTTCCAGAACCCTAGGCTCTGGTTTCCCATTCTACATAGTATATGTGCAGAAGGACAACACGTGATAAGCATCTTGATTTGTGGTTCTGTCTCATGGTTCTTTATCAGTTGGAGGATTTGCGGTGTGCTGCTTTTGTTTGTCCAAGTATTATCAAAATTTGCAACCAGCCCATTCCTGTTACCACTATCAGGTAACAGGGTTTTGCTTGAGATACCAGAAGTTTGATTTTGAATGCTCATCCGCATGCTTACGTACATACACCCAATTATCTACTGCCTGTTAGTGATCACAATTTAAGGAGGTTTTTTTCTACCTATGACACTTGGTTATGATCACTGCATAGGATTTTGGGTCAACTCCAGAAAAGTCTTTCAACCCATGATCTTCTGGGACATGAGTCCTGGCCGGCCTAACTGATTCCAGTAGGATAATGCTGTTTCCAGGAAAGTTTTGGAAAGGGGATTTTTGAGGGTAACTTGGTGACAGAATACTCTACTAAATCCTGCCGTACTAGTTTTTGGAAAACTGAGTGGACACCCATTTGACAGCTCTACTAGGAGTATTGACCCATGACACCTTGCCTGTCGCTGCAAATGTTGGCTCAGGTGACTGTTGTGGGCTTAGCTATGAGGTATTTTGCCACCTTCCCTGCCACAGCAGTTGTTCCAAAAGATGTCACTGATTTTGCTAGTTCCTTCAGCCTCTCAAGTTCAGTTACCCAAAGGTCATACATGACTCATCTGTGTGTGGATGGGCTATTTGCAAACTTTATAAATATAAATACTGTACTATACACAGCCAGTACAGAGGCTGAGACACCTGAAGAGGAGTGGAGGAACCTGAAGACCCATAGAGATTCGTGTGCCCCTTATGTCTTCTGTTCTCTTTGTGACTCATTTTTTTCTCTCTGTGTTTACAGGCAGCTGACTCCAGGGACTCTCTCTCTATGGCGCTCTATTCCCAGTGCTTTTCATGGCTCATTAGCAAGATTAATACAAAGATCAAAGGAAGGGAAAACTTTAAGTCTGTGGGAATCCTGGATATCTTTGGCTTTGAGAACTTTCAGGTCAGGATTTTGTCTTTTGTGGGGTGGGTTGGTTTTGGAGATGTCGATGCATATAGGAAGGAATTTTGGTTGTTTTGTATCCTGTTTACATAGCATAGGGCATTCTGGGATCTCTCTACAGCCACTTTCCCCTGGAAGCAGCAAGATATATTTAGCTGCCCATTTCTGCCACCTGTATTAATGTATGATGATGTTCAAGGTCTGGTTTGTGACACAGACTCTAAACAGATGTACTGTGATAGATAATACTGAATTTTTTACTTGTATGCAAATTAAATATCCAGATTCTACGTGTACATTGTTTATTTACATCTGGTTTGCCTCGTGGAGAATGCTGTGTCTAATGGTTCTGACTGCAACTGATGAGGGATGTATGTTGAACAGTCATATAGTGACTACTTAGGTACTTCAAAGAAGAGAAAGCCCAGTGACCTAACACTTAGGAAATTATATTTCTTTCTTCCAAGAAGAGAAACACGATTGTCTTTAGCATCCTTTATGCTAAAGCATGATTTAGGTTTACTGAATTAATTTTGCATAAGCTACAAAAGCTGTTCTTCTAGTGGACCTCCCCATACTGTCCTCCTCATGTCCATCTGACACCCCTTGCCTCTGTTCTTGAGCTTTATTCCAGGTCTGGCACCTTCCCCATTGCTCTTATAGATTCTTCTAGAGCCCAGGGACAACAGTGTTAAGTTTTATAATTGTTGTGTCTTCTTGCAGGTGAATCGTTTTGAGCAGTTCAACATTAACTATGCAAATGAGAAACTCCAGGAATATTTCAACAAACACATCTTCTCCTTGGAGCAACTGGAGTACAACAGGTGACAAACAGAGGGAGTGAGGCCCCTATTACTTTCATGGAAAGTAGAATGGAGGACATCATTCCTCCTCTGTGCCATGCAGTCCCTACCACTGAGGCAGGAGAGACAGCTGGGCCTTAGTGCAACCCTGACTGTGGATATGTCTCAGTAAGCATTGTCCATGTGCTTTGCCAGCATAAGTCACTTGTCTCCAGGCAAAAGCATTCTCCCTTGTAATGTTTAGAAAGCCCAGATTTCCTTCTGTCTCTCAGCTGAATGGGCAGTTCTTGGGCTTTAACCCATTAGAACACATGGTCACTGGGCTTATTTCTGACTTCAATGATGATTTACCTTGGGTAGTGGTGGTGTTATGCAGATGGAATCTTGGTGTGCAAAAAAGGAAAGCCCCTAAAGATGGTTAGATTCATGATTCTTTCTGTCCTAGAGATTCCTATGCTGTGAAAAGGGCTCTTTTCCTCAGCAAGGAGATTTAAATCAGGCTGTTTCCTGAGCCTGGGGCCTTCTGCACAGCTGTTCCTCTGCCGTGGGCTTCATATTGGATTGCATTTTGTGAATTACCTGGGATGTTCTAGAGTATTTCTGCTTCTAGAGAAGGCTGCTAGACAAATACTTCAGTTGTTGCTCTGAAACAGAAGCCTTTATGCTTGTGAATGAAGCAATTGAATAGGGTCAGTGAGGGCAAATGAGAGCAGCCTTGTAAAGGGAGACAGTTGAATAGGCAATTCATTAAATTCTAAAGATTACAAAACTGCAAGGCTATTTATGCTCACTTCTCAGGCTAGTTCCATTGCAGGAAGCTTGTGTTAAGAATGGTATCATCATGACAAAAGATTTTTTTCCTGATGATCGCATAGAAGTTAAAGTTCTGTGGCTGAACTTTGGAAAGAATGAGAGAGTGTTATTATTGATTACACATCAGATTATTCTAGGGTGATGTACTTAAAGCTCATCTTGCACCATATAAGCTCTGCTTCCTCAGGTTTAGTAAGTAGCTCCATGTATTTCATCTTAATGCTTTGAACCTGGAAGTATGAAGCCTAGGCAACAGCTCCACTATCTGCAAAGTGTTAGCCTCCACCTGAAAGGTGTCTGTATGAGAATGTCAGTAAATAGCTTCACACATAGCCTGTAGTCTTTCTTAGATTCCTGAGTAAGAGTTATTCCCAGGCTTCTCTGAATTCTGAAAACAGAAACATCCTGTATTATGGGAGTATAAGAAGGTCATAAGAGGGGAAAAACACATTCAGCAGATTTACAGAATTTCATGGATGATTTTCAAAGCACAGTTATTGCACTGCTGTACCCACATCAGCTCCTGTTTTGAAGGATGCAGGGCCAGCCTGTAGGCCCCCTGCATGTCAGGGCAAAGCTTATCTGCATCATTGTCTTCAAAACTCTCCCTGAAAACTCTCTCCTGTCTCTTCTTCTGGTGGACCTATGAATTGTGGCCTTCTGGCCGATGTGCTTCAGGCCTGCTTTCCAGATTGGTGGGTCAGCAGTTGACTCTTGAAGCTGTGCAGGTAACTCTCCATCACTGACACAGCTTGGGCTGATGCTCATCACTCCTGAAAGAGCAACTGCAGTTTTAAAATTCATATGAAATTTGCTAAATGACTACAAGATCATTCTAAATCGCTGGTATAGATAAGAAAAGCTGTCTCCTACTTCTGTCTCCTTGTGTTAGCAGTGCATTGTGTCCCTTATACTTTTTCCTCAGCCATGGCAAAGCCTAATTCCTGCAAATTGCCTTGAGTTCTGGGACCGCTGCCATGTTCAGCTCCTTCTGCTCTCCTACACCCCAGGGCATTGGATCTTACATGTCACATCTTTGTTCTGTTTGTTCTTGATCATCAGGGAAGGGATAAACTGGGAAGCCATTGACTGGATGGATAATGCAGAGTGCCTGGACCTTATTGAGAAGGTAGGCAGTTTCCAGGGATCACAGTGGGGACTGCTGATTGTCTTGAGACCTTGCCTGCAGTTTCCTGGTTTTAAAAGTAGGTAGTTGCTTAGATCCTCTTTCTATAGTGGCCTGGCAGAAGTATGAGCTGCTCTAGCCATAGTCCAAGCTCAAGAAAGCAGACCTCTTCTTATTGTCAAAAGTAAGCTTTAGACAGGGATTAGCATGTAAGTAAAACCTTAAGGTGAATTTTTTGTAAAGAATCTCCACTTAGTTCTGCTTGCTGAATACATCGACTGGCCAGAATTCTGCTTTCAGCTTGAGCTTTGCTGGGTTTAACTCAGGGGTTATTGCTCAATGGTCTGTTCAGATCTCCAATTTTTGGCTCGGTGCTGTGTGGTTAGAGCTTTTTCTGACTGTAAAAGTCTGTCTCTTGTTTGGCTATAGAAACTGGGTCTACTGGCTTTGGTGAATGAAGAGAGTCGATTCCCCAAAGGCACAGACAACACCCTTCTGGAAAAACTTCACAGCCAGCATATGGTAAGTAAGAAAATAACCTGGCAGGCAAATGATCAGTATGTTAGCCCCATCAGCATTTCAAAACCTAAAGTGAAGGTTTTGTTGATGTAAAATATGTGCTTTGTGCAAGAATTTAAAAATTCCTTAGGCCCAAACCTGTGAGTATTTAATAAGGCTGCACTGAACAAAAAATAGTAAGTGAAGCAACCTGAGAATGGTCTCTTGTGCACATAGAGAAGTGGGAGTGTGCATTCCACAGGCTGTGGGTAGCGGAGGTTCGAATTTGTAGCATGGGATGGAGGTCAGGTTCTGCTGGTCTGCGACAGGACACGAGGCAGCACCCCAGGCACAGGATGCGGCTGCACAGTGTGCATGGTTTCTCCTGCCAGCTGACTCACAGCAGTCTGCTCCAGAGCGTGTCAAATCTGTCTCCTGGGGCTGGGGAGACGGCTTTTGCCTCATGACTTTTAATGAAAGCTCTCTTATTGTTCCTAATTAATTAAATTCTTTCATCCTCTTTCTTGTGTTCTGGACATAGGAGTGGAACGGCTTTTTCATGCAGGTCAGAAAGTTATCCTGGGGACACAGAAACCCCAGTGAGATCACTGTAGCAGTCTCTTGCCATGTCTCTGGTACAGCCAACACTTTGTTCTAAATAGTAAATAGACTGAAAACAAAGCAAATTAAAGCCTGTAGCATGGACTTATGGAATAATTTGCCACTTTAGTAAGAACATTCTCAACCAATATGTTTCCTAGTCCTCTAATTCAGATGTCATCCAAGCCTGGAAACATACAAATTTGTGTCCTTTATCTGCATTTAAAAAAAAATTCTCATATTTCATATTTGCATTCTAATTCTGCTAGTAATACAACTACAAACTGCATACAATAGCAATGATTTTTGGTTGGCTACTTAAACGCAACTTTGTGGAAATATTTCCTTTCTTTAGGCTTAAATCAGGGCCTTCAATTTAGTCTGCTGTGGCTTTGCCTTGTATTATGGGTCAAGGAATGTAAGAATGCCTGATTTACTTTTTTTGTTTTTTATTGTTGTTGGTACTTGTTAACTTTTAATATAGAACTAATGAATATTTTTAATGCATCACTTATTTTGAATTTTCTTTCTGAACTGTCCCAACCTCTTCAGTTTGTTTCCAAATGGAGATATTTCAAAGCTCCTCTTTCTTTCTACTGTTTATCTCTGAATTTGTCTACATATTTTTTTCTCTATTCTTTTCTGAGATAAATAATCAGACCAGAATGCAGTTCCCTTGGTAAGAAGGTACCTGTGGTTTATTGTACAGCAGCATGAGACTGACAGTATTATTTTGCATTCTCTTATGCCCCACAACATTTTGGTTGCTATTTTTGGTGATTTCTGTGCATTGACTAGCCTTTTCATTAAGCTGTTCATAGTGTCACCTCTGTCTGCTTTGAGGGGATAGCAGTTAATGTGGAACCCCAGAGAGCTAACAAGAGATCAAAGAGGCAGAGTAGCTGAAGTACAGGGAGGAATGATGAAGAAAATAATGCTCTAGGGTTTGCATTTTTTGAAGGCACAAGTGGTTTTTGTACCAGTTAAAGTCTCTAGTGCTGGCTAGAAGAGCTCTGGAATCCAGCCAGCATTGCTGGGAAGCCTGAAGAGAACAAGTCCTCTTCTCTGTATTTTCTGTGGATTGCAGTAGTCTTAAGGAGGAAAATCATAAAGATGGGATTTAAGAGAATATGACCTCTGATAGATCTGGAGAGAGGAGCAATAGGTGAGATAGAGGAAGGAACCACAAGTGTTGTAGGCATGGATGAAATATAAGGGCTTGATAGAGAGGGAGAGAAGGGTACCAATCCACATGAGAGAGCCAGTAACATAAGTTTGGAGTGGAAGATAGGGAAATTTGCAGCTGGAAAAAGATGATTGGATGGATGAAAAGGAAGAGCAATGAAATGGGGTCAATATGAAAAGGGAAAAAAAGGCAACAAAAAAATGTTCAGTAGCACCAACAAATGAGCAGTGTCAGAAGCTGTCCACCCAATGCTGCTGAAAGAACTTGAAGATGAAAGAGCTGAATTATGAACAGCATTTTGCTCTTAACATCAAATTTTCTTTGTACTTCTGTCTGAGATGGTGAGGAATTATTTTAATTTTTAGAAAGTATTATAGGAATTTATAGGTCTATAGTTTGTATTTCATTATTGGGTAAATTCACAGAATGTAGATGGTGAGCTGCCTCAATGGAGAGAGGCCTGTAAGACAGTGTCTCATATGAGCATTGAAGTGGCAATTTCCTGCTGCTTCACAGGGCAAGGCTGGACTGAGAGGGGCCTTATGAGACTGGGTTGTAAAATGAAGATGAAAAGCAGTGTAGATAAATACAAAATGGTGTGCCTGAAGGAAAGCAGTCCCTATTTCATCTTTGAAATGATGGCCTCTGAACTGACTGCTGCTCTTCAGGACAAAGTCCCAAACAGAGGCTGTGATGGATAGTGCCATGGAAATATCAGCATAGTTCTCAGCAGTACCCAGATGAAGTAGTAGAAATTCTTAGGATTCAAAGAGAATAAAAGCAGAAAACATTGTTATGGCATTGTATAATCTATAGATCACCTGCACTTTGAACTGTGTACACCACTGGGCCACTCTCTGCTCAAGAAGGCTAAACAACAGGCTTCAGTGTTACAGAAAATTATGTTGAAGGGACCCCGCAGTAGTGTGGAGAGAAGATGACATGGGTGTGTGTGTGTGATGGGTTTAACATTCACACATGGCCTTTGGAAGACAAATGGCACTAACCCAGGCTTAAATCCAACCAGTTGTAGTTATCTGTGTGGTTGGCTGAGAGCTCCCTGTGAAAGGACACACTGGATGCAAGAAGTCTGCATGGGTTCAGATGTGAAATGGGCAAGTATTTCAAAGAGAAATCCACTTGGTGTTACTAGATAGGCAGGTTGCATAGAAATAATTAGAGTTTGAAGGAATATTTAGGGTGAAAGTATTTTTTTGCTTTATTCTTACTCTACCCTACATAGCCACTGCTCAATGCAGAATACAGCTGAATAGATCATTGGTCTTGAGCAGCATGGTTGTTCTTACATAGTTAAAATCGTTTTCATAGAACAGAGAAAGTAGGGAGAAAATGAGAGAGTAGAACAGTTATTAAGAGAGAGGAAAAATTAATATTGAATAAAGGGGAAGAGAGGTGCAAAGCTAAAATATAGAGGAAGACGTAAGATTGGTATGATATTTCCTTCGACAAAGAAAAGGTGTGTAGGTGTTCTGCAAAGCTGCCATCTTCCCTGCATCCTGATCCTGTGTCCTGCACCACATGGTTTGTGTGGAGCCCAGTCTCCTCAGGTGTCAGACACACAAGAGTTAACATTTCATCCATAGCATGCCTGCTGAGCCTTGATTCTGCAAGCCCTTGCTCACATGAGGAATGCCTTGAAGGGCTGGATTTTTCCATCTTATTTGAGTAATATATTTGTAATGTAGCTGCAGATAGCTGCAGTAGATGTGGTCAGGCTCTGCAATAGCTAAGGTCCTTGCCCATCCCAGCCTGGTCATAGTCATGGCAGAGTTCCTGACTGAGCCTATTTATTCTTATACCAGCATTATAAGATGACTTCGTTTTCTTTCATTTCAGAGCAACCCCTACTATCTGAAGCCTCGGGTAACAGACCATCAGTTTGGCATAAGACATTATGCAGGGGAGGTAGGTGTTCATGATGTGTTTGTGAGATGATTGGTGTATCTTGGGCTAGAGGTCCTTGATTTTAGATTCCAAAAATTAAGAATATCTCTGAGCTGTATGTTTCTGCACAGTTAATGCCCCATACCGGAGCACAACCTGTGACAGGTTTAAAATGGCATATCATTCTCCAGTACTATATTCTTCAACTTGGATATTTGAGTTTCTCAGTAACTTTTGGTTTGGGGGATAGACTCCTTACTTCTGTTATTCATGTTGTCCTTTCTTGGACATTCAGAAACAAAACCCAAAGTAAAGGTAATAGGGAAAATCTGACTTTTGAGAAGGAGGAGAAAAGGCTAAATATCTGTTTCAAAAACGTAAAGGGCCCTAAGCCTTCAAGGTTAAATGCTGTTCTTTGTTGTGGAGAGATATGAAGCAGATGGAGGTGTGCCAAGGCAGGACCTACATATAGAAGAAGGGCTAACCTCCTCCTAGAATTGTATCTGCTGAGCAGTAATGGTTGGGAGGTCAGACCTCTGGCTGGCATACCCCATTCACTTCACTCTCCTGAAGTGAACCTCACACCTTTGCAGAGGATTTTCCCCCACACCCTCCCCTGCCAGGCAAATCTCTGCAGCTGTTTCACTTGGCTCTTGTTTTCGATGGGGTTTTTTTTGTGTTTTTTAATCAATGGCTAAAAGCCACTTTCTTGATGTTACCTTCAGAACTGTGGAGCTCCTTGACCCCAAAAATTTCAGATCTTGGCACATACTCTCATAGTTACTGTGTAGCTCTGCTGGAGGTCTTGTATACTGGCATGTAAATGTAGAAGTGCTTAATGGTTTGTATGGCACCATTCTACTGGCTCTGCCTGTGTTGCAGGTGCTGTATGATGTGAGAGGCTTTCTGGAGAAGAACAGAGACACCTTTCGTGATGATATTTTAAACATGCTGAAAGACAGCAGGTATGCATGTGAGGAGGCCACATCTGTTGGGCTGGACTAAGCCACATTCATGTAATAACCAGACCAAGGAAAGCAGTTGGTTTTGCCAGAGCATCAGGCATCATTCTTAATCATTCTTCTCTTTGTGCTTAAGTGTCCTGGCAAAAGAAAGGATATCTGGAGAAGTCAGATGAGGCACAGATTTAATCAGGACTCTTGTTGTCCTAGTTTTGAAAAGAGCTGTAAAAGCATGACAGAAATTCCTTGAGGCAATGTTGGTTTTCTCTGTCCTCTCTTCTCCCTTTCCTCTTCTTCGTCTTACCTCCCTGTTTCAACAATGGCAGATTTGACCCTGAATGAGTCAAGGCTCTTTGCCATGCTGTCAAATACCAGCCCTTGTACAGAGGCTGCTTGTTTTCCAACCTGCTTGTTTGTGGAGATCATCTGCCCTTATCCTGAGCCAGACTAAGCTGTTGCTGAGGGACTGGCATGGCCCCTAATATTATATCCCAGGGCTGCAACATGACCCTAGAGAAATGAGCTGATTTTGATCTTGAGCAAGATCTGGAAAACAGAAATGGGACCTAGTAGAACGAGGGAAGCATTTAATAACATGGTGGATCGTAGAAGTCTTTTGAGTAGCAACTCTACCACGTGTATTGCCTTTGGGCTCCAGCCTGATGAGACTCTTTCAGAATTGTGTCTTTTCTGAAGCATGCTGCCGTGTGCACTGCGAGCAGCTTTGAAACAATCTGAGGGAGCTGAGAATATGAGCTGCTCATAGCTGTCTTGTTTGGACAGTGACATCTGGGGAACATTTTACACAGGGCTCAAGGCCAGAATTGTGGTTGTTATTGTCCAGCATAATAGAAGGACTCAGGGTTTTTCAACAAGCCAGAAGGAAAATCATGCTAGAGGCAGTCGTAACAATAAACTGGCACAAGCAGTGCTGGAGAACTTTGTGTAACTTTGCAAGAACCAGCACCATTGTCTAAGAAATGGCAAAATGGTGGAAGATTTCCCCAGAACCGACCTACACTGAGGGTAGCTCTAGAATTCCTCTGGCCATAGAAGATCTGTGGTTGCAATTTCATGAGCATGTCATGGGGGTTAGTCATGTGAGCTAGGTCAGAAGGGTGTGACACCACCAGTCTAGCTGGCACACCTTCAACATAGTTTTGCCTGGGGACATGTAGCTCAAGGGAGGTGTCCTAGCCAGTGCAGAATGGAGACTTTCCTGTGTGTAATATCCTGCTTGACACTGTGAGATGGGGTTTCTTGCTTTGCAGCTGAGTGTGGCATACAGGAGAGCCCATGAGTTCTAGGCAGCCACATGGAAAGTATTCATTTCCTCACTGAAGTGCCCAGC
>NW_008689079.1:9227-17446 GCF_000695815.1 Acanthisitta chloris | reverse complement strand
CAGGAATCAATGAGGTGTTGCACACTGGGACAGGGCAGTAACTGAGAATGAGAGCCATCTTCTCACTGTTGGTGGATGTCTTTAATTGTTTTCTTCTCCCTTAGGCTAGACTTCATCTATGACCTTTTTGAAAGAGTCTGCAGTCGTTGCAGTGAAGAGACACTGAAGATGGGCACCCAGAGGCGCAGACCGACTGTCAGTTCCCAGTTCAGGGTATGATGTTTTCTAAGAGAGCAGCAGGCTTCTGGGGAGGAGCAGATGGGTAAAGCAAGGCCTGCAGCCAAGAAGAGTCATTCTTCCTTGTTTTGTGTCCAGCACTGAAAATGTGCGGGAATGTTGCAGTGCTAAAAAAAGACAGTGCCACTGCCCTAAGGATTTTTATCTGGTGTAAAATGTGAGATCCTAAGACTAAGCAGGGTGGCAGAGGAAAAGAATTCTTTGCTAAGTATATGAAGTCCTTGAGGTTCTTTGATCTTTCATATTGGTTTGGTGTTTCAGCTAAGCGTGTGTCCTTTTAGGCTGCATCTTTTAAGGTATTGTGACAATTTCAATAAAACCTTATCGGGAGGTGCTTGCAGGTATGAATCTCACCCTCTTAGACTGTTGCAAACCTTCTGTTCATTTCACTATTTTCTTTTCCTTTATTTAAAGTCTAAGAGACTTGTAAAATTAACTCACATCAGCTGTACAGCTCCAAGAACAAGAATGGCCATATAAACAGTGTTGGAGGCAGCTAATTATGTGGGTATGTTTTGGACAGGAAGGAATCTCATGGGTTCCTGAAATTTTGGTAGGCAGAGTCAAAGGACAGTAGGAATGGGTGGGCTGCATGAAGACCCTATTGCATGAAATGTGGCCCCTTTCCCTCCTGTAGTGACTGATCCTTTGGGTTTTGTCTTGTTGCTGTTTAGGATTCTCTCCATTCCCTGATGTCCACGCTTAGTACTTCCAACCCATTCTTCATCCGCTGCATCAAACCAAATACGGAAAAGGCAAGTCTATATCCCATCTAAATGTATGCGTGTGACACAGGCCTTCATGAGCACTCACTTGCACAAATGCCTGGCAGGTGCCTCAAACTGAGGTTGGGTTTTGTCTTGTTGCTGTTTAGGATTCTCTCCATTCCCTGATGTCCACGCTTAGTACTTCCAACCCATTCTTCATCCGCTGCATCAAACCAAATACGGAAAAGGCAAGTCTATATCCCATCTAAATGTATGCGTGTGACACAGGCCTTCATGAGCACTCACTTGCACAAATGCCTGGCAGGTGCCTCAAACTGAGGAGCATTTTCCCTACTTTATTCTAGTTGTTTTATAGTTGAGGAAAAACACACCCTCCTTCTTGTAATCAGCTGGAAAGACTGTATGCTGAGTGTAAGGTGATATAGCCATTCCAACCTCTTTCAGTGCTTATGAAGCTTGGAAGATGAACCGGACTTGTGCAGAGCCCATAGCTGTGGCAGAAGTAGCAATTGTTCCTGCTCGTGGTGCTTGTAGAGAAATTTATTCTGGAATGCAGGGCTTGTGCAGTAGGAAACATCTCCTGCAGATCCCTGGCTCTGAGGCAAGGGAAGTGGACATTTTATGAGAAAGTCACATTGCTTAGAGACAGGCTGGCTCTCACTTGTATTGTAAACTGTGGCGGGAGGATGTGTTGCTAACTAGATTTGTTGGGGAGGTCCAAAGTGATCCTTTTCTTTGTATGTTTTGACACCATGTATGATAAGGCAGAGGAAAGCATAATTAGGCTATTTATACCAGAAAAGAATTCTGTAGTTTGTCTCCAGTTTGACTGGAGAGAGACTGCAAAGAGAACTGAGTCAGGGTTCTGCACTCTGTATGTGTTAATGCACTATATCTTTGCTTCCCTGAGTGTGAGTGTAGTCTGCAAACTGTTTTTTTTCCAGGATCTGCCCAACTCCCTTTTGTCCCTTTTTCTGCACCATGCAGTGTTGTGAGGTTGCTTTCCCCTTGATCCAAACTTACCCCTTTTCACCTGGCATGCCCAAATGTGCAGGGTTGACTTGCTACAGAGAAACAGATATACAGCCTGTGACTATACTCAGAGAGACAGTCAGCAAAGACATTAATACCAAGATCAACACTTAACTCCATCTCTCTTATTTGTTTTTGATACTGGATCATTATGTAGGCACCAAACCTCTTTAATCCAGATGTGGTGCTAAATCAGCTCCGGTACTCAGGGATGCTGGAGACAGTGAAAGTTCGAAGAGCAGGTTTCCCTATACGGCGCCTTTTCCAGGACTTTCTCAGCAGGTAATTGCTGTTGTTGTATCATATGCTGTAACAGCCCCAAGGAATATAATTCTCTATGATTGTTCTCTCTTTAACTGCTAGATGATCTGATATGGATCATTTGTGGGATGTTTTTTTAACCATGGCCTTATTGCCTATATCATACTGATCTGGGAGCCCTTTTGGAGACTTGCCTTTAGGGTAAAAGTCAGAATGGAAAAATAGCCAGATGGTCTTCTTTTCTTTTCCTTTTATTTTTTTCGTAGCTTTGCCACTGATTTGCCAGTATGATGCTGTGAAACCCAGCTGGTCATAATAAGTAAAAAGAAAATACATTTAGTTGGCTGAAGAAAATTGTAATGGACTTGGTGATTAATATTGGAAAGAGCGATTATTTATTTTAATTAGCTGCATCAAAAGGATTTCTTGAAGTTTAAGGCTGGAAGAGACCAGTGGACATTGCTTCCTTTGTCTGTTGGAGCATTAAATGTCACCCCTATCCTGTACAAAATAACTTGTGTCTGATGAAAGCACATGTTTCTGAAAGACAGTTGTTCTTTACTGAAAAAATGCTGTTGAGTTTGTATTTTTTGCCTGTGATTGCAACAATAATTGCCAGTGTGGTAGGAACAGATAAAGGTTGGGGGATGGAAATTTCCAAATTGGAAGGCAAGCACGAAGAAGGGAGGTCCCAGAGGAAGAAGGACTAATGGGAGGAGGATAATTAGAGTTAAAAGATTGGGGAGGGGGAGGGAAGGGTGCTGTTACTGTCATACGTAATTGCATGAGATTCTGTTTCACTCTTAGGTACAAGATGCTTGTGAAGGGGCCAAGTCTCGCAGACAACAGCAAAGCTGTATGTGCAGGCTTTCTTCAGACCTATGACAGCAGCAGGAAACAATGGCAGTTGGGTAAAACCAAGGTACTTCATCAGTGTGGGGCAGGGTATGGCTTTGTTCCAGCTGCAAGAGGATCTGATTGCATCTGGTGAGATTAAAGACAGCAGAAAGGGCAAAGCAGTCATGATCCTTTAAATACATTGGGCTATGCCACTGAGCTGTAGCATCTCAAGTATTTCCCGTATTATGTATGTACATATATATGTACTTACCTCTTCTGTGGAGAGATGTAGAAGACTTTTTGATTTTGTCTAAACTCCTTCTCACTGACCAAGCCAGACTAATTTTGTTGTTGTGTCTGATACAATTTAAGGATTCAAGGAAAAGAAGCATGGGTCTCATTTTATGCAATTGTAATGAGTGCCATTAACTCTTGCCTCTTGTGGCAGGTATTTCACTCTGCTTGGCTAACCAAAATTCTTGCCTGAGGCAGTGAGCTGCTGGTTGGTATATATCTAAACAGTGAATAGGTATGTGGATCACCAGATGTGACAGCTTTCTGTTGTGGAAGCTCAGATGATGGTTTGTGCAGTTAGCCCTGATGCTACAATGCATTTTCTATGAAAAGGTATCCAAATGCTTTCCACTTGCATAATTCAGATTTTACTTCTGCTCTGGTGAAAGTTTAACACTTCTGTCTTGCCTGGAATAGTCTGGATTTTCACACGTAAATAGATCTGAGCATTGTAAGGTATGTTGCTGTAGAAATCTGGGAATGGAAAACTGTCTCTATCACAACTTTCCACATACTCCAGTGAAGTCTTCAAAGAATACTCTTAAGATCGATGGTGTCCAGTGCATACAGTGTTTCTCAATAGTGAGTATGCAGTCCATGTCTAGTGCAGATGGTAGTCCATCAAAGCAACTTCTTGCATTTTTTTGCCCTTAAGCCTTCAAAAAGTACTTCAGAATATTTCCAGGGCCACAATGAAACCAAAAGTGATTCTAGTGAACCTTCACATTTAATTTGTCCAGGAGATCAGATAATGATCTTTCTTGCTTTGAGCAATCATTTCTCAATGATTGTATAGACTATAATGTTTTTTAGAGAGCAAGATCTCTCTCCTGTTCCTAAAGGAGTGGTGGTAGCCCACTGTGAACTCCATGTTAAAACCAAGGAAACCACTGACCATTGTTGTGGGAAGGAAGAGTATTAACTTGAAGTGGATTTTTTCACATGCCTCCACTGATGTTCAGGAAAGAAGATTTTATCACTTAGCTATATTTCTGCTCTGTGCTTAAAGTGTTCCCCATCTTTGATTTGGGAATCGAGTCTCCTCACTGGTCCCTGCAAACCTGGAACCATTTCTGTCATTCCTGTCCCTAGATAACCCAGACTGCTTGGGTGGCTTGCCAGTCTCCCAGCATTTTAGTGTGAAAGCCTATGTGGAGACTGTGTGTGTTGCAGAGCTGCTTGTGTCTGGAAGGTTTTAGAAAATGGTGATTAGAGCTGGTAAACATGGAGTTTGAACTTTCTTCGTAGCATGACAGAAGATGAAAGATTGCTGGGCTACAGCAAGGGCAGTAGGGGTAATACATGCAAGGACCAAACTCACATACATATACTCATCTTTACATATACTTCCCTTTTAGAGTAGAAAAGGTTATAAGCTATATAGCTGGAGTGTGGGGACTACAGCAGAGTGACAACAAGCAGAAAATCCAGGCTGTCTTGAGCCCCTGGCAGCAATAGGATCCCTTTTCTCTTCAGTCCCCATTGTGCATCATGAAGAACAACACGAAGTCCATCTGTCTGTTTTAACTCACTCCTTGACCTACACAAACAAATTATTTTGAAATCACAATATAGGTGGTAATTGTGGCAAAGAAAATGTGTTTGTATTTTGCCAAAACACTGGATGTACTCTAACATAATTTTTTTGAACAATTGTGTCCTTTAAACTAAAACTTGGCTGAAGAGATGTATGCAGCATGTTGGTAAATGGCAGTCCCTCTGCTTAGGGCACTGGTTGCTGTGGGAAGAAAGAAATTATTAAGAACAGCAGTCTGAGTATTTCTTGATTTCTTTATGCCTGAAAAGGAAAATTGATAGGAGCTGGGAAGTAGTTGTGCTATCTTGTTTAGTTGTAGAAGTTATTTCACATTGGGCATGGTTTGAATTAGAGATGTATGTTCCGGTAGAGGGGACCAGTTATGTTTATTTAAAGAATGGATCACTCCAAGGCTGTCCTGGAGTGTTCCACCCTTACTGCCATGCTGAATGGCTGGCCAGCCCCTGGCTGCTCCAAGGTGCTGTCATTCTAAGGTGCATTGCCCTGTCACTTCCTTCTTCACATGAGTTCTTTTGCATTCTTTCTCATGCAAAGCTATTTTGTGGCTCCCTTGGAGACCACTCTCTAACTCAGCTATATGATAGTCCCTCCAGAAAGCCTGTCCCTAGGAAAGCAGATAACAAGGTGAGGCCATGCAGAGCAGTGGTGCTTTCTGGTAGTACCTTCCCTGCTGCCTGTATCCAGCTGTTGTGTCTTGGTTTTGGATTCATGGTTTAGCTGGTGCTAGGTAACACAGGCCTGAAATACTTGGGTTGATGAAGAAAAGAGCCCTAATTTTTCAGGTAAGGATGAAGTGAAGCTACCAGCTAAGGGGCACAGAGTGTAGGTCTTTGTCCTGAAAAGCAAATCCACTGTGTGGTCCTACTGCCACTTTTGCCACTGCAGGTGTAGCTCTGGTCAGGAGTAGCTACTAAAATCGGTGTGACAAGCCAATGGGGATGTAACCTAGGAAGAAGTATAAGGGGTGGGTGAAGAGCAAGACTTATAGAAGGGGGAATACTTCCTGCAAAATGAATGGAAGGATAATTATATCCCTAGCAATTGTTTGAAGGAGGAAGGAAAAGACTCTGTGAATTAGTGCAGGGGATTGTGAAGCTTGGGAAAGGAAACAGAGGAGGAAGGGCAGGATGATCTTTGTGTTTTTCATTAAGAATAGAGCAGCTGCTGTGCTGGCAATTGTCAAATTAATGTTTATAAGAGGTATTAATGTATGCAAGGCAGGTTTTATCTGGTGGTATGGCAGAGTTGAGGGCTTGGATGCAAACAAGCAGTGTGATGATGGAAGAGCTTGTGCTAAGGTGGTCTTGTTTGCACTGGGGATGTGCTGGGATGGAGCAGCAGCTTCCATGCCCCTGTCCTCGGTGTACCTGGACCTTCTGTCATACCTACTCATACCCACAACGCAGATTTCCTACAGCTGTTTAACACAGTAATCCTTTCTGTTTGAAGGTTAATTTCCACATTTCAGGGCCTGTTTCACAGGGCCTGTTTGAAGGAGGAGGTTTCTGTACAGTGGCACCCAGGTCACAGTGACCCACTTCCTGCTTTCTGGGTGTTGTCCCCAAGATTCATATGATCCCACTTAGGTGCACATGGGTGCCCACACAATTACATTTGTGTCTGCTGATCTATATGAAACCTTAACATGTTCTGTCATGCTGATGGTGCATGCAAGCATTGAGGTTGTGTGAGGAACACTGTGGTTTAAAACTTGGCCAGTGTCTAGTATGAGCAGATATGTTAGAAGTTACTTGTATATTTTGTTCAGTCATTCCTTCCTCAGATGAAAGCGATCTCATGTTTTCAGAAAATGACTATGAATAATGACAAAGAAATGGCCATCTTCCAGTTTATTTCCACGAGGCTAAAATATTTTTCTGGACTTGAATGCATGTTATTCTTCCTTGTCATCTACAGGAGTCTGAAACAAAACCTTTCAAATGCCAATAGCTTATAACTAGATATTGTTATGTTATTTGAGATTAACCCCTCACTCTCAAGCATATATATATATAACCCCATGGGATCAGGGTTGGGTCTTACTGAGCTTTGCATGCCCAGAGGTTTTTTTTCCACCGCCTTACTGGCCTGGATCAACAAAGACTGTGCTTGCTACGGAAATACTGATGGACTGAATATTTTTGCAATTTGATGAAGATAATGGACTGAGAGTGTTTTGCTGGTTGCATTCTTGAAATGGGTGACTGCTACTTGGTTCTGGAATGTAATGGAAAGAGCAATCCCTGCCTCAAAGAAATCTTTAAAAGATCATTGAGTTGACAGAGTGAGTGGATGTACAACTTGCAGGGAAGGATGCCAGCTTCATGGTTGGCAATACCTTGATAATGAACCTTCTTTTAAGGGTACCCGTGATTACTTAGTCATTACAAACCAGCTCATTTCTTAAGGCCATCTTAATGGAAACTGTTCCCCAGCAGAAATTCAGGTCCAGGAAAGCCACTGGCTTTGGGTACTAACTCAGGGAAAGGTGTCAGTACACAGTGGTCTTTGCAGGCGGAAAAAAGAGCCTTAAGTGATGAGGCCAAAAGCAGCAATTGAAGGGAAAGTATACAAAGAGATAAGGGGGAGGTAAATAGGGAGAGGGAGAATTTGTGAGAACACTGGACTGTTCAAATCTCTGGCCTCTCAGCATAACCACATGGATCCAATACATTTGTAAGGAAGTTTTTCTGATTAATATAGTTCTGGAGATTGCAGAGTGTCAGGTCACAGCCTGTGTACATGGCAGTGCTTTAACAAGTGGGGCAGCACTTTCCTAGTGTAGCCTGTTCTGCTGCTGCTGGCCCTGGGAGTGATTTAGTCAATGCCAGGCAGCAGGTTACACAAGCATGGCCATATGGCAGTTGCTGCTGTGACTGCAGCTTGTATGGACATACCTTAGCCAGGTTATTCTAGACTGGGTACTGCTAGCAGTGTGCCCACAATGCCGTGGAGCTCCATGCAGGCTGCAGTCCATCTCAAAAAAACAATGCATTTATTTCAGGATTTTGTGCTGAACCCTGTGCTAACATAATGTAAGCCAGCTGATTTAGCATTGCTCAGATATGCCAGCACAATTCCTGTAAATGTGCCCTTATCTTGCCTGTATCTCCAGTTCTTTTGTCTCTAAGATAGCACCTTCATCCATCACAAGCATTTAGGACTGAGCAGAGGTTTGAAATACAGGTGACAGAAGATGCTTGAGAATTAAAATACTAGACACTGAAGTGCAACCGGTAATACTTAGAGACCTCTACTGTCAGAGCTCA
>NW_008689079.1:8957-9209 GCF_000695815.1 Acanthisitta chloris | reverse complement strand
CCTCTTCAGCACAGAAGCAGCATCTCCACCCCAGAGTTTCTGGAGGTTGGTGGAGGGCTTCTGCTCCCGTGGGCTGAGTGTACGCGCAGC
Organism: Acanthisitta chloris; assembly: GCF_000695815.1. Taxonomy (NCBI): domain Eukaryota; kingdom Metazoa; phylum Chordata; class Aves; order Passeriformes; family Acanthisittidae; genus Acanthisitta; species Acanthisitta chloris. The sequence continues at coordinate 9,119 of NW_008689079.1, read as the reverse complement.
TTTGCACCTCGACAGGGCTTTTGGCTTTCCAATTGCCTTCCGTTATTAAGATTGCTGTTAAGGTTGCTTCCTGGAGTCTAGAAATCTGAAAGTTCCTCCCCTTTCTTGAAACGCGGGGGAGTTTCTTTGCAAAATATTTAATCACTCAAGTAGGTCTCAGTG
>NW_008689079.1:5711-8850 GCF_000695815.1 Acanthisitta chloris | reverse complement strand
CCCTCTCTCTCTTTTAAGTCTTGACCACAGAGTGAGGGAGGCGGGGGTTGGGCGCGGAGTTTGGCTCGCGCCGCTGTAAAACTTTTCCCGGCGCCGGGGGTGCCGGCAGCCGCGGCCCCCGGGCACGGAGAGCTCTCCGCGCCGCTCACCCGGGGATGAAACCTCCCGGCTCTCCCGGGGACTGACTTCTTTCCTCTCTTTGTGTTTACTGAAACTCCTCCCCGTGGCGTCAGGTTTTCCTGAAGGAAGCTCTTGAGCAGAAGCTGGAGAAGGATCGGGAAGAGGAGTTGAGGAAAGCAGCTATAGTCATCCGGGCCCACGTCTTGGGCTACATGGCAAGGTCAGTGCTGGGGGCTGCCCCACCATCCCTGTGCTTGCGTGCCTGGGTTGTCCTGACCCCCTGCTTTGCTCTCTAGTCCCCTGGCATTCATCCCGTCTTCCCCTCCTGTATTCGAAGGGAGAGTTGCAGGATCTGCCCTCCCTGCCAGCATCAGCTCTGCTGAAACCTTCCTGCACCTTTGGCACCTCTTTTTCAGTTCTGAGCACGCTTGCACCCTCCCTCAACGCTGTCCAGCAGGCTTCTCGGGGACCTCTGTATCCTTTGCTTGCCTCTGATGACACCTTTTCCTTGCCTTCAGGGCTCTCCTGGCTGGGCCCCACCTACGCATTGGGTCCCCTCCTGTTCCTTGTGCCTGTGAACTCTTGTTTTCTGCTCTCCCTGCAAATCGCTTCTTCCTCACTTGCAGCTCTGCCTTTGCTCACCCTCCTTCCTCACCCTGCCTGTTTGCCTCGTGATCTCCCTCTCCTTTTAATTAACTCTTCAGAATTGGTTTTTGGCCAGCTCTGCACCAGTAATCTCCTCTTGCCGCTCCCTTTTGCACCTGACCAGAGAAGGTTTGCGAGAACCAACTGCAGGCAAACCACCCCTCCTCTGCCCCTCGAAGTCAGTGGAACAGCTGACTCCTTAATGACTGTGGCATGCACGCTTAATCCCAGTAAGATGCTCTTTCCTGGCTGGTCTCTGCTCCAGACACCTGTCAGTCAGGGGTGTGAGGAGGTGAGATCTCTGGGCAGCAGAGCTGTTTTAGAAAGGCACTCTTCTTAGAGCTCCATTTACACCAGGTAGCTCATTTTGCATTGAGAAGTGTGTGCAAGGGTTGCACCCTGCCTTGCCAGTGTGGAATATCAGCAAAATACACATTTGGTCTCTGGGGCTTTTATTCATTTATTTATTTCCCTCTAGGAAGACAAATGAGCTAGCTCTATTGTTTGTACATGAGATTGCAAGTTCTTTGTGTCAGGGCCTCTGCTCCATTTTACTTTGTGTCTAGCATTTGGAGAGAGGAGTAGGGATTAGCACAGCAAAATTGATTTTCTGGGAAACATCACTGCAGGCATAGTGGATTACTGTTTTCCTGAGTTCCTGGTAAGGAAGCTGCTGCCCTGCAGGCTCTGGTGAAGGCACTGTGGCAGAAGTGTTCCTCTTGGTTAGAAATCTTGTGGTCCTTCAGCCTGCACAGGTCTGAATTCCTTGTCCCACATGTTGCACTTCTGAGTCTCATCTTTAAGAACAGGCTGTGCTTTTTCAGGCAGAGTGGGCATCCTCACAAGCAGCAGGGAGGAGAGCAGGGAGTGAAGAAGGAGCTAGACAGGGAGGCTGGAAAACCTTTCTGTAAAGAGTTTCCAGTTGCACTGCATCTGTATTGAAGAAAGTCCAGCAAGCAGGAGTTCATCTGGACAAGTGCTGAGTGGTCTGTGCAGAGCTGGGCAGAGGTCAGGAGTACCACTGTGTGCTGCCTTAAGCTTGATACCATTTCTGTTAGTTTTGCAAGTATAAGTGTGTATTTAAATTCATTTGGTCTCATGCAAAGTAGATTGGTGAAGGAAGAATTTTACTGGTTTCTCCCCCATTGTGAACTTGTTCTATGAGCCTGGAGAACCAGATTTTCTTTTCTCTCACTCTCTGCAGCCAAGTATCTCTGACTGATCCCTAAAATGTGAGACGAGAAAATCAGTCCCATTGAAATTACACCATTTTTATATAGCTAATCTGTGGGGCTCTGAGATGCAGGTAACAGCTTCACCTGCTAAAATACATGTAACTGTTCCCAGGCTTGCAGAATCCATGTCTGAATTAGGGTGTGTCCCTGGATTTTGCAGGACCATATTGTTCAGGGGAAGAAGAGAGTTGCAAATGGTTTCACAGTCCTGTGTTCTCTAGTCCTTTGAAGCATAACTGCTAACTACAGCTCATTGACAAAATAATTAACTACATTTCAAACACCACATTGGATTGCAGTGGTGCTTTTCCTCATGTGATACATGGTTGGGATGTCTCCCAACTCCTTGGCATAGGCTACAGGTTGAATTTCTTTGGCCAGTGCAAGAGGGTGAGTAGAAGGCTGGACAAGAGGAATGAAATTCATGGCCTGTGTGCAGCAATTCTGCTTGAAGGGCATCTGCAAGCTTGGCTGTGGTCATGAGGAATGAGGGGGCACTTCAGCCTGGCAGATTAGCAGGCAGAGCTGGCCTGTAGCTGGGCAGGGCTTGGCACATGTTGCACTTGAGAGAGTTTCTGGCAGATGCGTTTTGTAAAAGTCAGAGTACCCTTTTTGATGCACTTATATCTGCCTTGGCAGGGAGTGCATATGCAGCTGTTCACACCCCATGTGCAGGACACAGGGAGGACAGAGAGCAGGGATAAGGGGACTGCAGCCCAGGAGAAATTATCTAAAACCTCCTACCTCTTATCGCCTCTTCCCTTCCCTCTTCTTTTCCCTGCACTTCCTCCCTTTGACTTAATACTTAGGGAAAAGAGCATGACCTCTGCATTACTACTGCTTTTAGCATCTCTGTCCTGATTTTCTTGACTGGGCTGACGTATCTGTTGTGCAGGGAGGTGGCAAACTGTCAGCATGGGTCCCCATTGCCATTTGAAGGGAATTTGATTGCCAGGAAGGGGATCTTGAGGTGTGTCTCTTCCTCAGGGTGTTGCAGAAGGTCCGTGGGAAGGATATGTGAGAATACTGTGCTATTTCCAGTGTGCTTTCTAGGACTTTAAGACCTCACGGGATTACTGGAGCCTGCGTAACAGCCCCATAGAATTTCCCTCTGCAAATTCTGATTTGGATTAAAGAAC
>NW_008689079.1:0-5665 GCF_000695815.1 Acanthisitta chloris | reverse complement strand
AGGTGTCTAAATATATTAAATTACTTTAAAAAATGTCTACTTATTTTCAGCCTTAACAGATGTCAGCTTCAAGTCAGTTAAATCTTCTTATGTTCCCTGTTAGAAAAATAGAAATGCCACCCGGAAATACGGGTACTGTGACTGGGATCAAGCCTTTCCTTAGCCTTTTCTGTTAAGGTCATGCAGCAAGTTCTGTCATTCTATAAGCTTGAATTTCTGGTTCCAATCCTGCTTCCTCAGAAATCAGTTGAGGGTCTAACATTGTTCCTGAAATGGGGATGCTAACACAGAACATAGGCTAAAAGCAACAGTGTAGTCCCATGCTACCCCATATTTCTGCTTGCAAGTTTAAGAATCCCAAGTATTTTTTTCTATAGCATTGTGATGGGAGTTTGCCTTCACCTGATGATCTGGGGTCCAAAAATCCATTTTTGACTTGCTGCTTCCCAACATAGTCCCACATCAGGTGTGTTTGGCCTTTCATTCTTCAGTACAAGACCTTATGACTGGCTCTTTTGGATTGTTTAATGTTTGCTTGAATCTGGCTTACAAATTGATCCAGATTACTGTGTAATAGTAACTCTTTTGTTATTTGCTCAATTTGTGTATCATGTCCAAACTTCTACCAGGGACTTTTTTTCAGGTCCTTGATAAAAGTAGTCTGTAACGCAGAGGCAAAACCTGACTTTTCTGGAACTTTACTAGACTACAGAAATACTGAATGATGTTCTTGTATTTTGGGACCCTATAATGTTTTTAAAGTGCTACAAAGTTGATTTTGATATAATTCAATGATCTTTGTAGGTCCCTTCCAGCTTGGACTATTCTATGATTCTTGTTTAAACGAAATGTACAGTTGAAGTGTTTGTTTATGTGAACCTGTTACAGTGCTACATTCAGCAATCAATATTGTAGTATCACTGTGTTTCTCCCCAGACGATATGAAATTGTGACCATTTTTGCACATTTTTTGCTTTTTCTGGAGTAATTTACTTTTGGCCACTTAAAAGATCGGGCAATATGGGACTTTGATCTCATATAGTAAGGTCGTTTGTATATTTTAATTATAGTAAATCCACACCGAATGATTATGCTAATTGCACAGCAAGTGTGTGCAATGCAGGGAGACTTTGGGCCAGAGGACCTTCCCTTTCCATGTGCCAATTATCAGTCCCTCATCCTCTGAGGGACATAAAAGTAGGTGCCCATAGAGACCAACTAGTGGTTGATGTAGGAGGGCGAACAGTGAGGTGAATGTGATTTACAGGTAGTGGCAGTAAAAGAACAGGAATTGTGTCATTACTGAGCAATATTTTTCCAAAATACTCTTTCTGTGGATGTGGTCAGTATACAAGCACATGAGAAGTGCAGGGCATGTATGACTTGATGGCACATTAAGTGTCTGGTTCTGTTTTTAGGAAGAAGTATCAGAAGGTGCTAGCCAGTGTTGTTATAATCCAAAAGAACTACCGAGCATACTTCTGGAAGAAGAGCCTGCTGCGACTGAAGGCCTCTGCGGTCACCTTGCAGAAGCACTGGCGTGGCCGCCTGGCTCGCAGCCTCTACCAGCACCTGCTCCAGCAGGAACTCAGGCGGAAGCAGGAAGCGGAGGAGAGAAGGAAGCAAGAAGAGGAAGAACAGATCAGAAGAGAGGAAGAGGAAAGACAATGGCAAGAAGAGGAGGAGCGTAGGAGGAAACAGGAAGAGGAAGAGGTGAAGGAAAGGTACAAGATGGTATCTTGCACTCATAGTTCCCTGGCCCTAAAGCCGCTGAAGTGTCAGAGTGAGTCTGGGGCACTGGCATGATGGTAACACTGGAACAGCAGCTGCATGAGACAGTGTCCCAATGCCAGTGGACAGAGTTGGGATGGCCTGTGGGCAGGATAGAATAGAAAAGCAGCATGGAAAAAGAGTATCCTGATTCACTGATTGGGCACAGATTGGTAATTTTCTCAGTGCCTTTGCAGCTGTGAAGGTGGTTTTATGAAGTCTTCCAAAATCTGGAGGGATTAGCAGTATGAGAATGTACAAGTATCATACGTCTTGGTGTAGCTGGGTCAGAGGGCAAGATGGGCAGTGCACCCGTGCTGCTACTGCAGTTCTTACACGGGTGAGCATACGCATGCTCTCCCTGTTCCTGCTGCTGTGTATCTCTCATCATGGATATGGATGTGTCAAGAGATCAGGAGGGGAAAGAAAAAGCTCATGTGACAAAAAGACAACCTGTGAGTAGTGACAGTACACCTAATGAGAATCCTGCACCTCATGCATCATTTACTGTTCACTCTATGGTTGCCTGCTTCCGATCTATCCTACTATTCAAACCGGGTGTCTTTCTTGATAACATTTTGTTTTAAGAAGCCTAAAACTGCAAGATTATTATATACATCTCAGCAAATAATCATGTGTTACTTTGTTTTTCCTAAGTAGCTGGTTACATTTCTTCTAGGCTTTTGTTACATATTTGTCCCAAAGTTGGATCTTACCAGACTGTGTAGCAAGCTTCAGAAAATTCTGAAGTTAGAAGCATGTTGCAAGGAAAAGAGCTGGCCTGCAGTTCCGTTGGAGACAGTAGGGTGTTGTATCCACTGGGACAAGACATGGAGTCAGTTATAACAGTGATGAAGTTTGGTCAGGGAATTTGTTGAACACTGAGAGCTCCATTTTATTAATGTATCAATTTTCAACAACAGCCTTATCAGCAACACAAAGCTGTGCAAGTGCAGAATGTCAGTAACTAGTTTGCAGATATCAAATGCTATAGATGCTCTCTCAGGTCTGATGTCCTCAGTGTACTAAGCAGAGCTTGTCCCTACCTAGTTAAAAGGACCTGTCTGGATTATTTGGTATAGAGTGGTTTTGCCCTTAGTTCCTTGCCCATGAAAGATGTGTTCAATCCAGCATCATTGTAAAGAAGTGTCAGTGTTTCTTGGAATCAGGTGAAGTCCTCATTTTGCTTTCATTTTCTGCTTAATGTCAAATGGTGTCAGAATGAGTAGTCTAAAAGGTACTAGCAGTCCAACTTGGCTAAATCCTGAGCTTCCATTTGATCTAAAAAATGAGGTGGAAGTCCACAGAAATTGCAAATTGGCTGATCTACTGAGAACAAGCAAAAAAACTCAACACAGATGTAGAGACAAAATTAGAAGGACCTAGAAGCAACTTAATCTATAACAAACTAAAGGTTGACATGCAGGCATTGTGCATACACTGTTAGCAAAGGGGAGACATGGAGCAATTTGGTCTGCTGTTCAACAGAAAGAAAAAGTTGAAACGTTGAGTAAGCTGAGGTATTTGACACTATTTTTATCTTCCACAAAGGCTGTTGTATCTCTAAAAGTAATTAGCACAGATGTGCAAGAATTCAGAACATAGCATGGAAATAAAAGGTTAGAAAATGCTCAGATAAATCAAATTACAAAGGCATTGGAAGGACTTGGTGAAAATAATATTTGGGTACATAGAGAACCAGCTAAAGCAGTTTAAAATGGTAGCTATTCTCCTTACTCTCCTTCTCTTCCTTTGTGGATGGCAATGGAGTTTCCATAAAAATGGAAAATGCCAAACATAATGACCCCCTTTTAAAATGGGAAAAGAAAGAATAAGGGAATTGTGGAGCAGTCAGCTTAACCTCAATTTCAGGAAGATTCTGAAACAAATAATCAAACAGTTGTAAATACTTGATAAAGGAGTCAAGAGCCAACATGGATTTCTGAAGAACAAACAGCATTAAAGTTAACCTGTTTCCTTCTGCGGTAGCTTATAGCATACATTGTGGACAGGGAAAAGCCGTAGAGAGTAGATAACTTGACTTTGGATAGGTGAAGGGTAGGTAAAGGTTTTGATATGTTATGACAATATTCTAAGACGGTATAAGGAATGCATTTTGGAAAAAAGTGTGTGAAACAAGATTAGGGTTTGTGGTTTCACTGCATTATATTATTGCATTTTAATTAGTAAATAATAGTAACTTTTTGTTAATTAGGAGAGAAATCATGAATGGGATTCTTCCATGATCTGTATTGCATATGGTACTAGTGCAATGCTTTCATAAGAATTTGGATGAGGAAATATTAATTTCTTTTTTAAATTTGTAGGTAAAATCATCTGCTGAGGGTCTGTAGGTATATAGCTAGATGGGATTACAATTCAGATAATGTTGGGAAGTTAAAGAAAGGATCTGGAAAACAGGATAACTTTCAATGCAAACATATGTGGATCTACAGCTAGGAATAATCAAATGCAGCAATGCATACCTCAGCAGCAGGAAGAAGGTCTTGGGGCTAAGTTGAGTATGTCACCAGTGTCATGTTGTGTGAGAGGAGAAAGCAAATGCTATTTGTAAACAGGATTGTTTCTGCAAGATGTGGGAAGTGAGTCTTCTGTTCCACTTGGCACTGGTAAGGCTTCAGTTGGAATTCTGTCCCTAGTCTTGGGTATCACATTTCAGGAAGAGTGTAGATCAGTTGCAGTGGACTAGAAAGCAACAAGAAATACCAGAGGTTTAAAAAAATGTGAGGAACAGTTGCAGGAGTTTGTGTCTAGATTGTAGGTGGTATTCCTAATTAGTTTTAAAATGACTGTGCTTCTCGAGCCCTCTTATCATTTAAGGCAGTTGTTTAACTCATGGCGGCTGTTAGGAATCTTTCAGTAGAGGTGGGACCATCTGGATCTCACTTATGTCAGCTTTCATTTACAAACATTTCCTGATGTTTTTTTGAGAGAGCAAGCACAGGAGCGAGAATTTTAAGGACTTCGTGACTTGCAGCTGCAATTTAGAATTTGACTGGGAAAAGCTGCAAGGCCTGGGAAATAAATATCGTTGCCCTCCTGTTCTACCTGGGGTAGAATTATAGATCTGAAAGCTACTACTGCCAGTAGTAACTTTCTTCCATCCAGCTGTATCCTATTCCTGCTCCCTAAGCATGACCCTGGCATTTGTCTGTCTGCTAGTTCAGTTGCTTGTAGCGTACTTGCAATGAAGGAACTGGCCACAGTGACAGCTTTCCCTTGGAGCACAATCTTTCTGATTTGGATGGAAATGCAGCACTGTGGGATAGTTTTTTCTTCTACTCATGTTTACTAACAAACTCTTACAGTCTTCACTAGTAAAGCTGGGGCTTCTAGAATCATAGAATCAACTGGGTTGGAAGAGACAACAAAGATCATCGAGTCCAACCACCATTACTAGCCCATGGCACTAAGTGCCGCATCCAGTCTCATCTTGAAAACCTCCAGGGGTGGTGAATCCACCACCTCCCTGGGCAGCCCATTCCAGTGCCTGATTACTCTCTCCATAAAAAATGTCTTCCTAATATCAAACCTAAACCTTCCCTGGCAGAGCTTGAGTCTGTGCCCTCTGGTCCTACTGCTAGTTGCCTGGGAGAAGAGACCAACCCCCACCTGACTCCAACCTCCTTTCAGGGAGTTGTAGAGGGCGATAAGGTCTCCCCTGAGCCTCCTCTTCTCCAGGCTAAACAACCCCAGCTCTCTCAGCCTCTCCTCATAGCACTTGTGCTTGAGTCCCTTCACCAGCCTCATTGCTCTTCTCTGGACCTGCTCCAGCACCTCAGTATCCTTTCTGAACTGAGGAGCCCAAAACTACACACAGTACTCAAGGTGTGGCTTCGCCAGCACTGAGTACAGGGGCAAAATCACCTCCCTG
>NW_008689078.1:465-4122 GCF_000695815.1 Acanthisitta chloris | reverse complement strand
CTCCCAGTATGCTCCAGTGCTCCCAGTGCTCCCAGTACGGCTCCGGGACCTCCCAGTATGCTCCAGTGCTCCCAGTACCGCTCCGGGACCTCCCAGTATGCTCCAGTGCTCCCAGTATGCTCCAAAACCACCCCAGTAGTGTCCAGTGTGCCCAGTAATCCCTTCCAGTGCTCCAAGTATCCCCAGCAACCCCTCCCAGTGCTCCCAGTAACCCTTTCCAATGCTCCCATATCCCCACTAACTCCCTCCCAGTGACCCCAGTATGCCCATACTCCTTCCCAGTGCTCCCAGTATCCCCAGTAACCTCTCTGAGTGCTTCCAGTGACCCCAGTAACCATGCCCAGTGCTCCCAGCATCGCCTCCCAGTGCTCCCAGTAACTCCCAACTTACCTCAAATTTGAGAGAGGAAAAAAACACCCAAAAAAGACTCAAAATCCCCCAAAATTTGGTCCAAAATTTTAAACTCTCAAAATTTGGGGAAAAAAAAAAAAAAAGCCTCAAATTTGGGGAAAAATCCCCAAAAATCTTCAATTTTGCTTTGAAAAATGTGAATTTTTAGGGAAAAATAGTCCAGCTTTTCGTTAAAAAAAAAAAGAAACTTTCTCTGCAAATCTTCAAGTTTGGCTTAATGTCAACTTTGGTTCAAAAAAAATCCAAAAATACTCCATGTTTTGCATAAAAATTCAAATTTTGGAGAAAAAAAATCCCCCAAATTATAAAATTTTGGGTTTAAAAACTTTGGGGGCAAAAAACCTACTCATAGAACCTCCAAAAATCTAATTTCAGTTAAATCCAGACCAAAATCTCAAATTTTGGTCAAAATCAAGCCCAAAAATGTTAAACTATGGTTAAAAAACATGAGGAAATTCCAATGTTGGTTTAGAATCCAAGAAATTTGAGTTTAAAACCTCCAAAAGCCCCAAATCTGGGGTAAAAAATGCCAAATTTTTGGTTGAAAAGCCAAATTTTGGTTAAAAAAATCCCCAAAACACATATTTTTGGTTTAAAACCAGAATTACGTAAAAAAATGCTCAAATGCCTCAAATTTGGGTTAAAAACTGAAATTTGAGTCCAAAACCCTCTCAAAATCTTAAAATTTGGGTTATATGAGAGAATTCCTCATTTCTTAACATTTGGGTAAATTTTGGGTTAAAAAAACCCTCAGAAGCTTCAAATTCGGATTAAGAATTCCCCTATAACTTCAAATTTTGTGTCTAAAAAGTCACATTTTGGTTTAAAAAGCCTCAAACCCCCCAATGTTGGACAAAAATCCTCAAGTTTGGGGGTAAAAAAAAAAAAAATCACATTTTAGTTACAAGAAAACCTCAAGAAACACAAATTTTAGGCAAAAGGTAATCAAAGTTCCATTGCAAAAGTTGAAAATTTGCAGATTTGGGGTTTTAAAACTCAAATTTCTGTGGGAAAAAAAGCTCAAATGCCTCAAATTTTGGTGGAAAAAAACAAAACCCTCAATTTTTGCTTAAAAAATGTCCAAAACTTTCAATTTTGGGTTTTATACACTGAAAAAAACCCCAAAAGTGAAATTTGGCTTGGAAAAAATTCAACCCCATCAAATTTTCATTCAAAACCCCCAGAAAATCCTCAAATTTGGGCAAAAAATAACTGAAAACTTTCAAATTTTGGTTCAAAATAACCCCAAAGTCCCAAAATTTGGTTACAATCAAATTTTGGTTAAAAAATCAAACTTGGGGAAAAATAATCCAGAACTCTCAAAATTTGTTTTCAAATGTCAAATTTTGATCCAAGATAATCCCAAACCCTTCAAGTTTTGGCAAAAAATTCCAATTCTGGTTCAAAATTAATCCAGAAGTCCCCATTTTTTAAAAAGATGTCATATTTTGGTAAAATATTACCCAAAATTCTCAAATGTTCTTTTAAATCATCAAATCTTCATCAAAAATTAACCCAAAACTTTCAAATTTTGGTTTGAAATAACCCAAATCTCAAATTTTTGTTTCCAAATGTTGCTAAAAATTCCCCAAAACTATCAAATGTTGCTTAAAAACCTACAAATTTTGGTTAAAAACTCCCAAATTTTGGTTTAAAAATGTCGTTTGGGTCCAAAATGTCAAATTTTGTTCAAAATTCAGCCAAAACTCTCAAATTTTCCTTAGACCCATCAAATTTTGGTTAAAACCCCCCAAACTTATAATATTTTGGTTTAAAAATATCAAATTTTGAGTAACAAGAACCCAAATATCTCAAATTTTGGTTACATTTTGGTAAATTCTTAATTTTGGGGCTAAAAAGTAAAAATTTGCTAAAATAATAACCCAAAACTCCCAAATTTTGAGTGAAGATTACCCAAAATCCTCAAATCCAGGTTAAAAATGTCAAATTTTGGTGAAAAAATAACTCAAAGTGCTCAAATTTTCGTTCAAAAAAGGTCACATTTTGGTGAAAAATCTCAAATATATCAAATTTTGGCAAAAAATAACCAAAATCTTTCAAATTCTGGCTCCCAACCTCCAGAACTCTCAATTTTTTGTTTAAAAAATTAAAAACTGGCAAAAAATTGACCCTCAACTCTCAAATTTTGTTTAAAAAATGTCAATTTTTGATTAAAGAATCTAAATAGCTCAAATTTTTTAAAGACATCAAATTTTGAGTAAAAATAACCCAAAATTCTCAAATTCTGGTTCAGAAAATGTCAAATTCTGTTGGCAACCCAAATCTCTCAAAATTTAGTTCAAAATAACTCTAAACTCTCAACTTCTAGCTGAAAAAATCTCAAATTTTGGTGACAAATAATACAAATCTCTCAAACTAACCTAAAACTCTCAAATTTTGGGGTTAAAAAGTCAAATTTGGGGAAAAAATTAATATAAATATCTCAAATTTTACTTCTACCCCCAAATTTTGGTTTCAAAAATGTGAAATTTTTATTAAAAATAACCAGAATCTCTCATATTTTAGGGGTTTTTAAATGTCAAATTTTGGTACAAATTTAACCCAAAACTCTCAAATTTTGGTTGAAAAGTAAAGTTTTGAGTTAAAAATGTTCAAATTTTGTGAAAAATATAACCCAAATATCTCAGAATTTTGGTGATAAATCAAAACAAATATTGATTTAAAAATGTCAAATTTTGGGAAAAAATAACCCCAATCTCTCAAACTTTTTGGCTCAACCCAAAACTCTCCAATTTTATTTTTAAAAAAGTCACATTTTAGTAAAAAACTTTAACACAAAACTGAAACTTTGGATTCAAGAAGTCCAATTTTGGGAAAAAAAATTAACCCAAATCCTTCAAACTTTAGTTCAACCCCCAGATTTTGATTTAGAAAATGTGAATTTTTCATTAAAAATGTCCCAAAACTCAATTTTTTCAGTCAAAAATGTCAAATGTTGGTGCCAAACCCCCCAAAGCTCCAAATTTTGGGGTGAGCCCTCTGACCTCCCTCTCCCTGCCCCCAATGTGCCCCCAAAGTGCCCCAAATGTGCCCAATGTGCCCCCAAATGTGCCCCAGTGTTCCCCCAATGTGCCCCAATGTTCCCCCAATGTGCCCCAATGTTCCCCCAATGTGCCCCAATGTTCCCCCAATGTGCCCCAATGTTCCCCCAATGTGCCCCAATGTTCCCCCAATGTGCCCCAATGTTCCCCCAATGTGCCCCAATGTTCCCCCAATGTGCCCCAA
>NW_008689078.1:0-398 GCF_000695815.1 Acanthisitta chloris | reverse complement strand
GTGCCCCAAAGTGCCCAATGTGCCCCAATGTTCCACCAATGTGCCCCAACGTGCCCAATGTTCCCCCAATGTGCCCCAAAGTGCCCCCATGTTCCCTGGCCACTGCCCCAAGGAGGAGTCGCTGCCTGGAAAACTCCCCAAGGTTTATTGGCTAATAAAAGAGGCTCAGGCCACGCCCACAGCCCCTGGGGTCACCCTGGGGTCACTCAGTCCCTCCCACCCCACGGGGTCACCACGGGGTCACCCTGGGGTCACCCATGGGGCTCAGCCATTTTTGGGTGGGTTTAGGCCATTTTTGGGTGGTTTCATCTATTTCTGGGTGGGTCACACCATTTCCAGGTGGGTTTAGGTCATTTCCAGCTGCTTCCAACCCATTTTTGGTGGTTCCAAGATGGAGT
>NW_008689077.1:317-809 GCF_000695815.1 Acanthisitta chloris | reverse complement strand
GAGTTGCTGAGCAGCAGAGAGGTGAGTGCCAAGGGCAGAACGGAATCGCTGGCTCCCTGCCCCGGCTGCCACCTGAACCCAGTGCAGGCCAGTGCTGCTGCCAGGTGCTTTGGGGGGCCCGTCCCCCGCTGGTGGAGGCACGCGCATGTTTTGGCCACATGTTTACACAATGCCAAGAACACTGTGTGCAGGACTGAGTACCTGTATGTGCGGTTCCTCTGGTTGACAGAAGCTGTTCTCACGGGGCTCTGCTGCGACGGAGCCATATTCCTCCCCGGCCTCCCCTGCCGGCGGCTTCCCCACCGGGCAGAACGACCCGGGTGGGAGGCTCAGCCCTGGCCATAGCACGTGTGGTTCTGAGTGCCAATGGCCTGCGCCTGCCTGTCCTGCCTGCTGCACCCCGTCCTAGCACGCTGCCGACACGCCAGCCCCACCAGAGAGGGGGGAGGGTGGGGGTCCTTGGTGCCTTTGCCCAATCCTGCCATGCCCCCT
>NW_008689077.1:0-248 GCF_000695815.1 Acanthisitta chloris | reverse complement strand
GCGCTGTGATTCTGCCTCCTCCCCGCGGGTTTGCACAAACCTCCCGCTCGCTTTGTGCTTGTTTTGAGAACAGATTAGTCATGGCTCTGAGTTGGCTTCCAGCAAACGCACAACAGCACCATGGAAAAACAGAACAGCAAAGTGATGACTCAGCAGGGCTCCCGCTCTGTCCCTGGGGTGCCAACTGTCCCTGCTCCCGCACGGCCCCAGGCACTGGTGGGGACCACCCAGGGACGCAGCAGCCAGGG
>NW_008689076.1:2441-8737 GCF_000695815.1 Acanthisitta chloris | reverse complement strand
AGAGCTCCAGCGACCTCACCCGCCACGTCTACTTCCACTGCTACCACACCAAGCTGAAGCAGTGGGGGCTGCATGCCCTGCAGAGCCAGGAGGATGTGAGTCGCTGCCAGCTGGACTTGCAGAGCAGGAATATCATCCCTGAGATCCAGGAGAACTTCCTGTGCCTGTGGGAGTACTGTGAGGTGAGAACAGAGCATCCAGCTTAGCTGTGAGGTTGCAGCCAAGTTGAGGAGAAGCTGGTGCTGCCACCTGCACGCCTCCCTGCTGGCTGTTTGTGCCTGTGTGGGAGATAAAACAGGGCAGCTGGTGCTGATCTCAGCCTGTTGTGTCTGTCCTTGCTCCATCAGAGATCCTTTGACAATCCTGAGTGGTTCTATCGGCACGTGGAGGATCACAGCTTCTGCTCTGAGTACAAGGCTGCAGGGAAGGAGAACCACGTGGTGCTCTGTGGCTGGAAAGGTTTGTGGGTGCATGCAGGGCCCCTCCAGAGAGCTTTGGGCTGGATTGCAAAGGTGGCACAGGAGAACTCTGCCCCTTGAGCCTCAGAATAGATGTGCATGTTTCTGACAGTGAAGTGTTCCTGAAGGATTTCCTTCAGGGGAACCTGCTGACTGCTTAGTGCTGAACTTACCATCACCAGCTCACCCTGCTGTGCCCCTGCTCTGTGAGCTGTTTGGAGCAGGGAGTTGCCCCTTGCTAGCCAAAACAGAAGCCTAGTCGTCAGTGAGGCTGTGTGTGGTGGCCCAGGGGTGGTGGATCTCACTGTCCTTGTGCTGTTTGTGCCCAGACTGTGACTGCAGCTTCAAGGGTCGCTGCAAGCTGCGGGAGCCCCTGCGCAGCCACACGCAGGAGAAGGTGGTGGCCTGTCCCACCTGTGGGGGGATGTTTGCCAACAACACCAAGTTCTTCGACCACATTCGCCGTCAGACCGCGCTGGAGCGTAAGGCCCTGCCGAGGGAGGGGTGGGGGGAGCCCTGAGGGTGGGGGTTTGGGCTCCTGGAGCTGCCTGTTCCCTCTGAGCAGAGGGCATGGAGAGCTTGGGACAACTTCCAAGCACTGGGGACTCCCACTGAGTCACAGAATCATTGAAGTTGGAAAAGACCTCCAGGATTGAGTCCAACTTGTGACCCATCACCACATTGTCAACTGGAGCAGAGCACTAAGTCATTCATGCCTTGAACACCTCCAGGGATGGTGACTCCACCACCTCCCTGAGCAGCCCCAATGCCTGACAGCCCTTTCCATGAGGAAATTCCTCCTGATGTCCAACCTGAACCTCCCCTGGTGCAGCTTGAGGCTGTGTCCTCTGAGAAGTGTCTTCTTGTGGAAGCTGCCAGGGCTCACACTGCTGCAGCTGGTGCTCCTGTAGGCTCCCAGGGCTGAAGGTGTCAGCTGGGACTTGCTGGTTGAGTCTCTTGTGCTGTGCTGGCAATGTGTGTGGTGGTTTCTGCCCTGGGAGGCTGCAGAGGGAAGGGTGGTTGGTCTTTGCAAGGGTTGGTTTTGGGTTTGCAGTCAGTGTGTGCTGTGAAACCCCAGAGAAGAGTTTCCAGCTCCGCTGTAACTACCTCTTTGTGCTGTTCTCCCTGCTCTGCTCTCTGTTCTCCCTGCTCTGCTCTCTGTTCTCACCACCCTCCCCTTCCCCTCTGTCCCCACTGCTGCAGAGCAGAGGTTCCAGTGTTCCCACTGCTCCAAGAGGTTTGCCACGGAGCGGCTGCTGCGGGACCACATGAGGAACCACGGTGAGTAACCCAGCTGAGCCTCTGAAGTGTGTGTGTGTGCTCTCCCCTGCTTTGGGGCTCACATTTCCCCCCTTGTCTGCCCCAGTGAACCACTACAAGTGCCCCCTGTGTGACATGACCTGCCCACTGCCCTCCTCCCTGCGCAACCACATTCGCTTCCGGCACAGCGAGGAGAGACCCTTCAAGTGTGACTACTGTGACTACAGGTGAGAACTAGGCCTTTCCCTCTTCCCAGAGCTGCCCCCCAGGGATGTCTCTGTGTGTGCTACAGTGTTCAGCCTCACCTTATCCATTCCTTTCAGCTGCAAGAACCTCATTGACCTGAGGAAGCACCTGGACACGCACAGCAAGGAGCCTGCGTATCGCTGCGAGTTCGAGGCCTGCAGCTTCTCTGCACGTTCCCTCTGCTCCATCAAGCTGCACTACCGCAGAGTCCACGAGGTGGGGAGGCAGCAGAGCTTGAATTCCTCATGATCCCTCCTGTCAGGCTGCTCAGAGGACCTGACTCCTCCTTCCATGCAGGTGTGTGGGCCCTCTGAGCAGACTGGTGGGATGTTCACCTCCTCTCTCTGCCCCTCAGGGTGACTCAGAGCCCAGGTACAAGTGCCACGTGTGTGACAAGTGCTTCACCCGTGGGAACAACCTCACTGTGCACCTCAGGAAGAAACACCAGTTCAAATGGCCCTCGGGACACCCTCGCTTCAGGTACTGCCTGTCCTTAGCTCCTCACTGCCTCCTGTCTAGGGCCAGAGACAGCTGGAGCTGCATCCTGTGTTGTGCTGGAGCAGAGACCTGGCAGTGCTTGGGCTCTGATGTGCTCAAGACACTTTTCCCAGTGTCTGGGAAGTGCCTCCCATGGGTTCAGTGGAAGCTGGCACAGTGACTTAAATGCTCCTAGTGAAATGTTGGAAGGAGATGGGCTGGGGAGGTGACAGAGACCTGGCACAAAGCTCAGGAGCTGCCACGTGGATTGGGGCTGGAGGGGTTTTATCTTACTTGCAGCAAGCAATGAAAGCTGGGATGGATGTTCCCTGTCTCCTGGAACAGGGAGTGGCTCCATCCATGCCCTGCCTGTCTCTACAGGTACAGGGAGCACGAGGATGGCTACATGCGGCTGCAGCTGGTGCGTTACGAGAGTGTGGAGCTGACAGAGCAGCTGCTCAAGGACAGGGACAAGCAGGGGGAGACCTTGGATGGCTCAGCTGAGTGTGTGATGCTGCCTGAGGGTGAGGCCAACCTGCAGGGCATCATTTTGGAGCCCCCAGCAGAGGCTCCCCTGGCAGAGAACAGTACCTCAGAGCTGCAAGTGGCCCCACAGCACCCAACGCCTTGCTCTGCTGCCAACCCCGAGCCAGCACAGCCTAGGGCATTCCCAGGAGCTGCACTGCCCTTGGAGCAGGAACCTGGCACCCCATCCAGCCCCATCATCCGTGTGGTGAACAGGACCAACGAGCACGGGCAGAGTGAGACTGTGTATTATGTGATGGCCAGCACAGCCCCCGAGGAGCAGGGCACAGCGCCTGGGGCACTGCCTGCAGAGCTGGAGGAGAATGTCATGGACAGGCTGCAGAAGACAGCAGAGGAACTGGGTATCCAGATCGTGTAAGGAGCTCCCAGGCCTCTCTGCATGAGGAAAACTTGGGCCTCCGTGGGATGTGCCGGTGGGGAATGTGTGGGGGAGAGGGCTGAGCTTGTCTTCAGCTCCCTGCAGTTGGCTCCTCCCTCTGCTGCCCCAGCCTCACTGGCTGCTGCTTCTGGTCACATGAGGAGAGGGGAAGGACAGAAGGACAGGGCTCAGTTGTAGGTCAAGTGATCTGAGCTGTAAAGAACTGACTCCTCCTTTTTGGGATTAGGGACTAGGAAACCTCTCCCAGCCTTCTGGGAGGTTTGACCTAGGCCTGACACGAGTCACTCGTGGGTGATGTGGTCCTGCTGAGCCTGTTCCTCAGCCAGGACCTCCCCAGGCAGAATCATGTGTGGATTGTAGCTGAAGCCTCTTCCCTGGGGAGATGTGTGGTGCTGGGCAGGCCTGTCCTTCCCCATCCATACTTCTCCAGGGAATGGCATGCCTTTATCAGCACTTCCCTGCTTTCCTAGGTGCTTCAGCTGGTGCTGCTGGTGGTGTTTGCACCACTCCACCCATTAATCAGTGCTGAGTTCTGGAAGGGAAGGGCTAGAGGTGTCCTCCCTTGCAGGCCACTGCAGCACTGGGACATTGGGAGCTTCCTACTGCTTTTATTATTCCCTGGGTGTCCTCCCCACATTGGGGTTTGGGCTCCTGGTTGGGCTAAGTGTACTTTGGCAAGAGAAATAAAAATCAGGTTGACAGGCCAAGCAGTGTCTGGTGTGTGTTTCAGCCCCATCACTGCCAGCTGTGGTGGGAGAGGATGAGACTGGGATGCCTGGAGCCTGCAGTGCAGGGGGTGGGCAGGAGAGCTGCCAGGATCTCCTGGCACTGTGCAGCTGGCACTGGAGTGTGCTGCTCCACGTGCCCAGAGGTGGCACTGGAAGGACAGCTTTGAGCTCTGGTTCCTGATTTCCTGCTGTGGGTTTGATTTTTTGCTGCCTCCTTCAGGGTTCACTTTGGCATTTTCTTTGAAGGCAGGGAGTAACCTGTGCTTGTGAGCAGAGGCAGCTTGTCCTTTGTTGTGTGCCTGGATGAATTTGGGGTCCCTGGAGCGACACTCACTATGTGTCTGTGCAGCTGATGTGTCAGCTGGGAGGCAGGGAGGCACCTTGCTGCTGTCCTTGGCTTAACACTGCCTTTTTTTTCCCCCCTTCCTTTCTCAAGCAGTTGAGCAGAAGCTGTTGGAATTCCAGGTTAATGGAGCAAATCACTTCATCTTAAACCCTTGGCCATCTGCTCACTTTCTAATTGCAACCACTGGGTGTGACTGGTGGCTGTGGCCTGGGATGTGAGAGCAGCCCCCCAGGCCTGTGCAGGGTGAGGTGGGCAGAGCTGCCTGCTGCAGGCTGTGTGAAGGGCAATGTGCACTCTGCACCCCAGTGCTGTGCTGTCCAGGGTGTGCAGGCTGACTGGCTCCTGTGGGGCAGTGGAACACAGGGAATGGTCATGTCCTGGGCACCTGGTGCTCAGGGGGAGGCAGGGAGGGAGGAGAGAGGCTGTCCCTGCAGCCCTGACAGCACACACTGCTGGAGGATGCTGCTAGCTCAGGGCAGAGCATCCCTGAGCTGCTGCATGGGCCATGGCCAGGCAAAGGCCTAGCCTTCCTGCCCTTGCTCCTTGGTCCTTGGAGAGCTGTGCCAAGGATACCTTCGAGAGCAAGGCCTCCTGCCAGCTCTGCACTCACAGCACTTCCAGCTTGTCCCTGTCTCCAGCATGCAGGCTTGGGGGCTCTGCTGCCAAAGCCACACTGTGCCTGCATTGTGCTGGAGTTTGGTGCTCCTGCACACCCTGAGTGGGAGGAGTAGGGAGTGGGGGTGGTTGGGAGTTGTCCCTTTAAACACTGGGCCCAGGGAGGGTAATCTGCCAGAGATAATCTGCTGGGGAGAGGATTGGCATTAAAGGGAATGTCTCCTCCCTTCCCCCATGTCCTACAGCATCCCCTGGCCTGTGTGTGTATGGAAACCAAGTTCACTTTCTCCTGGGCCAGCACTGAGGGGTCTGAGGGACATGGGGAGGAGGGCAGAGTGTGCCATGGGACTGGGCCTCCTCTTCCTCACCGTGCTGGCCACGCTGGTCTCCTGCCAGGACCCAGAAGGTAATAGGGGGTTTAGGGCAGAAAACAGAAGGTCTGGGGGATGAGGGACTCATAAGGTGCCCCAGAGCTGCTGGCACCTGTCTGGACCAGTCTGTCCCAGTAGGGAGCAAGGTCTTTGTCATGTCCTTGTGCCATCCTTGGAAGCAGGAGATGGGCTCTGTGAGTGGATACACTCCTCACCACAGCAAGGGTTGGGTGGGCTCAGATGAGTTTTTGTGGGTTTGAACACCTCCCTGCAGGACCCTGACCCACCTCCTGTGGGACTAAGGGCTGGAGAGCTGATGGGAATAGTGTTCCTCACCTCCTCCAGTTCTGCTCTGCCTTGTTCTGTGGCACCAGGAGACCTGGATACTTACTGGTCTGGCACAGCACCCATCTGCATGGGGGGCTGCAAGGGGAAGCACAAGGAGCTGAAGAGGAGCCAGTGTGGGAATGGCAGCTGCTGCTGGCTGGGCTACAAGTCCTTCTGCAGAGGTAAAACCCACAGTGGGGAGACTGGGGGAGGCCCTGGGGATGCTGCAGGGCTTGGCACAGCCAGCCTGAGGGCAGATGTTGGTGTGTGGAGCCTCTCCAGCAGCCTGAGCCACCTGGGGACACAGCCTGGGGCACCCCCAGACCTGCTCCTTGCTCAGGACCCGCAGCCTGGTCTGGGTGCATCCCTCGGGCTGCTGTGGTGCCCAGCAGGATGCACAGGGTGTCAGCCCATGGGAATCTCCTGTCCCCAGTGAACTGTGGGCGGCCCGAGGTGGATTTCAGCTCGGTGGTGTATGGCAATGACTGGTGGGTGGGCTCAGTGGTGAGGTACCACTGCCGCCCAGGCTTCCTGCTGCTGGGG
>NW_008689076.1:0-2406 GCF_000695815.1 Acanthisitta chloris | reverse complement strand
CCCTGCCTCCGTGAGTACCTCTGGGTGTCCCCCTGAGCCCGGGGGGACACCCTGCCCTCGTGGGGAGCTGTGTGTCTCCAACCCTTCTCCCCCCTCAGCTGTAGGGCTGGTGGGCACCCCGTGACGTTCTCTGCCCTCGCAGGGATCTGCCTGCGAGGTCGGATTGAGATCAGTGAGCAGGACATCAGTGGGAAGTGCTCTTCATCCTGCAGCACTCAGGTCTACCTAGGAGCCTTCCTGAAGCGTGGCTGCATCAAGATCTCCTCCTGTGTGACCAAGCCCTCGGGCTGGGTGCGCTGGTTCCGGCGCTGCGACGTCTGCGAGTGCGACTGCCACGTCCCGTGTGGTGAGTCCTGCTGGAGTCAGCCCACCCTAGCTCACTGCTCTGTGGGCAGGATTGGTGCTGGGGGGCTCAAACGGCTCAAAACCTGCTCTTTGTTCTCCTTCCAGCTTCTTCCAGGTAGAGCTGGGCCATCCAGGGCTGTGCCTGAGGTAGACTTCCACCCTGGATGTCTCCTTCTCTTTACCACATGTCTCCATGGCTATGCTCCTTCCCTAAGCTCAATCCATACCAAGAGTGTCATCTGGGAGGAGGAGAGACTCACTCCTCCAGGACTGCCTTCCTGCCTGGCCCAGCCCAGCCCTGGACTCTCTAGGGGCAGGTGCTGCGAGCTCCATGTGTTTCCTGCAGCTGGACTTGGGGATCTGGATGTCTTGACATCCATTTGCCTGGCCCCTCCCTAGAGAAGACACATATCCCCCTTTAGGGGGGAGGTAGCATGTGTACCCTGTGCCTGCTGCAAAAGGATCTGTCCCATTGGTGCTGCAGGTTGTGATTTCTCCTTGACAGATATTACCCTTTGTGCTGGTTGCAGCTCCCAGGCAGAGCCTGAGTGTGGGATCTGCCCACTGTCCCCATGCCACGGGCAGAGCTTTCAGGGCAGAGCAGCCTGTCCAGGGCTGCAGCACCCACTGCTGAGGAATCAAGTGGGTCAAAGTGCCCTACAGCCTCCCTGGGAGCACTGGGGCCAGCACAGGTAGCTGTGGGGAAGGTCTCAGCTCCCAGGTGCAAAGTCTTTCCCATGGGCTGCTCCACACACTAACTGCTGGTCATGCTCCTTCCTGGGGGTCTATGGTACTGCCCTGAAAGTCCCTTCCCCTCCCAGCAGTTTGGGGCCACAAAGAGACGTTTGGCTCCAGGCAGGAACAGCCTCGTGCTCCCTGAGGACTGTCCTGGCTCCTCATGAAGCAGCAATGGAAAAGCCAGAACTGTTATTCCCTCAGGGAAGGAGAAGGTCTGGAGCATGTGTGATGGCATTGCTGGGGGAGCTGGAAGATCAGCAGCACCACCAGGGGTAATTAAAAATGTATTTACAGGAAATCACAGAGTTTTTCCTGTCATGCAAAGAGGTTCTGCTGCCTGCTCTGTCCCTGGAGCCCTGAACATACATGACAGAACCAGGGCAGGTTATGTCCTGGTTCCCTCTGCCACAGTCCTGAACGTGTGAGCCACCACGGGGACACAGCTATGGTCCAGGCCACTGCAGGAAGGTCCTAGCTGGGGACCAGATGGATGATGAATGTGCCCATGGCACTGGCCACCAAGCCTTGCTTGGCACTGGCTCCATCCCTGCTTCCTTCCACCTTGAAATGACTCCACAGCAGGATGCTGCAGCAGTTGCTGGTTGCTGCATGGCCACCAGCCTGGGCTCAGGATCTCCTGGCCCTGCCTCGAGCAGTTGAGCAGGAAGGGCTGTAGCATCAAGGGGGTCACTCCCACAACCACTCTATGCCCACCTGGAGGGAAGCAGAGCTGTTTGGGGGGCCTGGACTGTGACCTGCTAACGGTGAGTGCCCTGGGAGTGGGAGTTGGTGTGCAGGGTGAGCTGGATGGGTCCCACATGCCTCTTGCTCCATAAGGAGATGACTTTAGACCTCTGTGTGGAACTTGGCTCTGTGGCTACCTCCTCATGCCCTCCCCTGGCCCAGCCTGTGGCCTGCCCTGCCCCATAGTCTCCTCTGTCTGGATCCTGCTCCACCGAGGGGCCAAATCACTGCCCGGAGCTCTGTCCCAGCCCAAGGCTCCCTGTGGGAGGGGAAAGCTCTCCTTGGCTCAGCAGATGGGTTTTTAATTAATACTCCTGTTAGTGCCACTCATTTCCATATGTCTTTCGTGTTTAAGTGCTGTGGTGGGTGAGAGGTGTGAGAAACAGCGAGGATGGAGCCAGGCGTGGTGCTGGGTGGGGTGGGAGGTGTAGGGGGATGGCAGGTCCTGCAAGATGAGCTGCAGAAGGGAGAGTGTGCTGGGGTAAAGCCCTGGGGGGGACTCCCCCTCTTCAAACCCCTTTGTGGCCAGTTTGTGGCCAGGCTGGGGGTGCCTGGGGTGGTTTTTCCAGGCAGTGCTCT
>NW_008689075.1:772-2920 GCF_000695815.1 Acanthisitta chloris | reverse complement strand
GAGAGGGAGGAGGACAAGGAGGGAGGGATGGGGATAATGGGAAAGGCATTGGGAAAGGGTGGAGGCATTGAGGAAGAGAAGGGCTATTGGGAATGGGAAGAGCTATTGGGAATGGGAAGGGCTATTGGGAAAGGGAAGGGCTATTGGGAAAGGGAAGGGATTGATGGGATGGAGGTATTGGGAAAGGGGAAGGTTATCGGGAGAGGGTGGAGTGGAGGTATTGGGAAAGGGGAAGGTTATTGGGAGAGGGTGGAGCCATTGGGAAAAGATGGAATGATTGGGAAAGGGTGGAGCCATTGGGAAAGGGCAGGGCTATGATTGATGGGATGAAACCATTGGGAAAAGGTGGAATGATTGGGAAAGGGTGGAGCCATTGGGAAAGGGCAGGGCTATGATTGATGGGATGGAGGTATCGGGAAAGGGGAGGGTTATTGGGAGAGGGTGAAGCCATTGGGAAAAGGTGGAATGATTGAGAAACGGTGGAGCCATTGAGAAAGGGAAGGGTTACTGGGAGAGGGTGGAGCCATTGGGAAAGGGCAGGGCTACGATTGATGGGGCAGAGTCTTTGGGAAAGGGCAGGGATATTGGGAAAAGGACAGGGATACTGGGAAAAGCATGGGGCTATTGGGAAAGAGCAGGGCTATGATTGATGAGGTGGAATGATTGGGAAAGGGCAGGGATATTGGGAAAGGGCAGGGTTCTTGGGAAAGTACAGGGCTGTGATTGATGGGATGGAGTCATTGGGAAAGGACAGGGAAACTGGGAAAGGACAGTGATGGGTGGAGTCTTCTGGAAAGGGAGGAGTCATTGGGAATGAACAGGGCCAGGAGTGAGGGATGGGACTAACAGGAAAGAGCATGGCCAACAGAAAGGGCTGGGGCCAGGAGGGTCTTGGAATCATTGGGAAAGGTGGAGCACTAAAGGGGCATGGCCACTGGAAAAGGGCAGGGATACTGGGAATGGGCAAGGCCATGAATAATGGGAGGAATCCTCTGAAAAGGGCAGAGCCATTGGGACAGGGCAGGGCCAGGAGTGATGGGACAGAGTCACTGGGAATGGGCAGACACTAAGGACCGTGGCCACTGGAAAAAGGGCAGGGATATTGGGAATGGGCAGGGCCATAAGTGAGGGGTGGGACCACTGGAAAGGGGCAGGGCAACAACACAGTGCTTAGATCAGCATCGAGGTGAAGGGGCAGGGCCACACCTGAGGAGGTGTGACCAGAATATTTAAATGAAGGGGTGGAGTCAGGACAGGTGGGGGTGGAGCTATGGGTTGGGCAGAACCCTGGGACTACAGGGCAGGTAGGGCAGGTGGGCACACCTTGCAGAAGGTGAGTTTGCAGTGGTAGGAGGCGTCGCGGGTGTTGCGGATCAACACCTCCCCATAGTGCTCGATCCAGCGAGGACCACTCAGCACGTTGTGGATGCAAGTGGTCACCTTGTTCCACTCGTAGTGGTCCCCAGTCCTGCAGACACCACACACATCAGATGTGGGGGGATGGCAAAGGGGAGTTTGGGGGGGTCACCTGTGGCATTGGGGTCTCACCTGGGCAGCTGGACATTGACGGTGCCCACGGGGACAATCTCCAGGGACTTGCCCCAGAACTTATTCTTCCACCTCATATCTGGGGAGGGATTGGAGGAAGTGAAACCCTCCAATTCCTCCTGGTCCCCTCACCTAAGGGGAGACCTCCCAGTCCCCAACACCCTCCTGGGCACTCACCTTGCCAGAAGACAAAGTTGTCAGACTCGGCGGCGTGGCAGGCAGAGATGGGAGGGTGGTGGGAGACCTGTGGGGAGGCAGAGGGACGTGCCAACACCCTGTCCAGCTCAGAGTGTGTCCCCCTGACCCCATCCCAGTGCCCACCTGCTCGCTGATGAAGCGGAAGCCGCGGTCAGGCCGCACACACTCGTAGGTCTCCCCCAGCACCGGGTTGAAGGGTTTGCTGCCCGCACGGTAGTAGGTGGAGGCGTAGGCAGACACGGCGAAGGCAGCCACGTATACCTGTCACCACAGCCACCACACTGCTGTCACCACACTGGGGACAGCCACACACATGTGCTCCCCAGCACCACGTCCCCCCCTGCTCACACAAGGCCCAGGAGCTCCACGTGTCCCCGAGCTCCCGTCAGCCTCCTCAATCCT
>NW_008689075.1:0-220 GCF_000695815.1 Acanthisitta chloris | reverse complement strand
CCCCTGTGGAGCATGCATTCCTTCAGCTTCCCCATATCCCCCAAGACCCCTCAATCCTCAAACTCCTCAAGTCCTCCTGTCTCCCCCAATTCCCCCCCTTGCCAAGCCCCTGTCCCTTCCATGCCCTCTATCTCCTTGTGCCATCCTTGCCCCCAAAGTGCCCCTGACCTCCTCCAATCCCCCCTGTGTCCCCAGCACCCTGTGGCCCTGGAACCCCCAA
>NW_008689074.1:0-290 GCF_000695815.1 Acanthisitta chloris | reverse complement strand
CCGGTGCCTGCTGGACGGGGCTCTGGATGTGGGGCCGGGAATGCTGCACCGAGGCTCGCAGGTGGCAAAGGAAGCAGTGCTATGGCTTAAATATGGCTTAGCCACCAAACCAAGCCCACCAAGGTTAGAAAACAGGACGCTTTGGGGAATCGGGGGAAAAATCCCTTAAATAATACCTTGCACTGCTACAGTTGGTTCGTTTTTCTTTCCCCGTGTGGGTATGTGAAGCGGCTGATCCCACGTGGAAGTTCAAGAAGGAGGTTTGGGTAACTGGGATGTGGAGAGGTATC
>NW_008689073.1:825-1058 GCF_000695815.1 Acanthisitta chloris | reverse complement strand
GGGGCTGTCGCTACCGGCGCTCCGCGACCGCGGTGTCCGCGTTGTCTCCAAAGGCAGGACACAGTATTTCGCTCTGCATGACGGGACATTACATTTAGTGACGGCGGAGAGGATCGACAGGGAGCAGCTGTGCCGGCTGGTGGAGAAATGCGTGCTGCGCTGTGAGCTGATAGTGGAGGGGGAAATGAAACTTCATGATATCGAAGTGGAAATCACCGACATTAACGAAAATG
>NW_008689073.1:0-476 GCF_000695815.1 Acanthisitta chloris | reverse complement strand
GTGCCGGAGGACGTGCCCGCGGGCTCTACGCTCGTCATCATGACGGCCACCGATCCAGATGAGGCGCTGAACGGGCACGTGAAATACTCGTTGAAAAAAGTATCGGACATGGCATCAGATGGTTTTCAGCTGGACGCCGAGACGGGAGTGATAACGCTATTGCGCAGCTTGGACTTCGAGGAAGGCGACTCTTATGAACTCGAGGTGCAGGCACATGATGGGGGGGGCCTTTTTGATACGAGCAAAGTCTCGATCGCTGTGACAGATGTCAACGATAACCTGCCCGCTGACAGATGTCAATGACAATGCGCCCGAACTAACAATATCTTCGGCGCTTACTGAGATCCCGGAGGATGCCCCGGCGGGGACGGTGGTGGCCCTCCTCTACATGGAGGACCGTGACTCGGGGGCCAACGGCGAAGTGCGCTGCTCGTTGGAAAGCGATGCCCCGTTCCGGCTGGAGAAATCCTCTAAGG
>NW_008689072.1:30732-38590 GCF_000695815.1 Acanthisitta chloris | reverse complement strand
GACCTGGCTCTGGGAGAAGGAGTTTGGGGGGTACGGCAGTGACAGGTTAATGCTTGATGATCTTAAAGGTCTCTTTCTACCTTGATGGTTCTATGATTATTGAAAAAAAACAAGTCTGGGTTGCTCTCTCCAAAATGTGGAAAGATATTCCTTGCCTCAGAGACCTTATCTTTGAATGTAGCAATCTGTGCCTTTTAAAGTCAGATTTTTTTCATGCTGACCATTACTGCTGTGCCTAGTACTCAATTTTTCACAGGAAAACTGTGTGAAGGACAGAACTGCATGCACTTGTTTGTTCGGTTTTGGTATGTTGCCTGTCCTGCCTGGCGTAGCACCAGTTTGAAAAAAATATTCCAAACCTCTTTCCAAACCAAGTTATTTTATTCATTTTTTCTGTTTATTTGCCTAACTTTAGAAAAGGGGTGGCCTCTAGAAGTTGAGGTGGGCAGTAGCGATGAGCTTTGCCCCTTTACTGAGACGCTGCACCATGCAGGACAGGTAGCATGCATTGTGCATGGAACTCTGGTTGAAATACGTGGATGCCAACCTGTTTGTATCTTGTCATTTTGATTCTTTTCTGGACTAGGATCATTGATCGTGCTTACTGGGTGAGTTTTGTGTGTGTGAAGAGAATACTGCTTTCCAGGAGTAGATAGCTTGCTTTGGTGCCAGTAGGAATTGCATGTATTTGAAGTCTGGAAGACAGAATGTTTTGAAGCAGAGGTTGCCTAACAATAGAAGGAAAATAGGGACTGTAGTAGAGACACAGTAGTAACAACATGTGATCTGCAGTGACTTTCAGCTTTGTGAAAGCAAGGTGGGCTCTAAGGCGCATTTTCGTGTCTGTTTCCACATAAAAGTGCTATCTTTGCGATTTTCTTCTCATTTAATGTATAATTTTCTTACACATCAGGTGTTATAAAAGTTGGTATAAGCAAAAAGAGGAGAAAAGGGAATGAGTATACCTAATATATCTAAATATTACAAAAATAAGTTACCTAGATGGTATTTTTCTCAGATTTGTTGCTGATCATGTTTGTTGGATGAACTGTGATGTTATTTGCTGATACAGAGTTAGGAAAATTACTGTGTTTGGGTTTGTGTTTGTTCTGCTTTGTTTAGTTAAGCCTTGAGGAAAATGGTGTGAAATTGAGTAGCATTTAGTATTCATAATGCACCTTGAAAGTGATTAGAACCAGTAAGCAACCTGTTTTGGCTTGGACCTTGTGCTGACTGACAGAGTGGGGGAGAGGCACATGTTTGAATATTCAGTTATGAAATGTGTGATACATTGCTCTTCCCTGTGTGATGTATTCTTTAGCTCTTTTGAGTCTGGGAATTTGTCACATATCAGTGAAACCAGAATGGGGAACTAGCCATCCAAGTTGTGATGGAGAGATAAGAATGAAAACACCAGAGTGCATGTTTCAGGTGGGGAGTGCACAGCTGTGAGGAACCAAGTTCTATAGTAAATGTCACCATAATCCTATTTCCTGTTACTTGCAGGCATGCCATGCTGTTAAACAAGAGATAAACCTGCTGAATAGCCAGAGCTAGACCCAACGGATTGCTGGAAGTGTGTGGCAAAATGGGTTGAGTGAGTGCACAGTCCCCTTATTCCACTGTAAGTATGCAACTGTATTTAAAATTGCAGGTCTTTGTATTTTCACTTACATTTCATACCAGAGGTTACAGAACTGTCTGTCAGTTCTCTTCTGTTTAGAGAACTCAGAGTCATGATAGCATTTTGTTGTGATACTGCAGATATATATTTCTTTTCCTTTAACTGTTTCAGTTAAGATTCCTTTAAAGTATAACTTCCCTAAACATGTATCTCGGCCTTCTAACCTATGCAGGTTTGCGGAGTTGCTTGGAGGGTAATGATTGTTGAGGGAGGACTTGCTAGAGAGAGCACTGCTGCTCTGTCTTGATAGGGTACAGTATGGTATTGGGTTCTTCACTTGGGGTTTTTTATGATTTGTTGTTTGTTTTTTGCTGAGAACGCACATTGCTTTTCTAGTTACGGTTGTTAACCTAGAAATATTTCTCACTTGGTTCCCTTTGGCATTATGCAGCACTGCTTTACCCCCTTCGTGCTTGTGTTTCAGTTGCATGAAGTCGTTGCTAGTGAACCATGTAAACATAATTATCATATGTTATAAAAGTTGATTCTTTTTTACCAGGTGCCAACAGGCACCCTCTATAAGCTGCTTTTGTAGGGTGGCTCCTGCAGAATATTACCTGCGTGTAGTCTGGGTTAGGATAGTGTAAACTCCTCACCTACATTGCAGGAAAGAAGTGGCTGCTGAAATAGCAGTGCAGTGTTCTTTCACAGTCCCATAAAAGTAAGACTGACAGTTCAAGCATGGTACTTGTAAAAAGTGCCAGTGTGAGGCTAGATTGGAAGGTCTGGTCTGATAGCTTGCTCGAATTGTTATAGTTGAGATGTCATTCTCTCGGAATGAGGATTGCTTCCAGACCAGTTCATTCCAAACCAGTGTTCTGAGATGCATGGTGCACACCTCTGTACTAGATTTACTGTCAGTGTCTAGAGGAGACAGTGTGAGACAAAGGAGAGCTTTAGTCACCTTGCCTTTTCCCAGCAAATCAGTGTTCGTATGACAATTAACGGACGGTTTACTGGTTCTGCTTCTCTTATGGATGTTAACTGCAGCTTCTGGGTTTTATAGTTTAATTTTGTCAGTGCTGGTGGAACTTGCCAAGTATTGTTGTGTACTATTCTTAGTAAAAACCTGCACTGTATTTCTTGTCTTTATTTGTTCAGGTATCCAGACTGAGATCTTTCTCCTATGTTTTCTTAGTAGAATGTCACTTTATTATATTTCTTTTGCTTACGTAAGTAGCGTTGATCATACCATTACTTTGCTTCTTGATTCAGTAATTGATGGTAGCAGAATGAAGAGAAGAAAACACTTAATAGTTAATCTGTAAATATAATAAATGGTCATTAGAGTGAACCCAGTTATCAGTGGATATAGTAAAGATGTGGGGCATAATCAGGATTAAAATAGCATTGTACACTCAATGAATTAGACTTGAGCCATTGGCAACTATTGGGAGATGCTGCAAGAATCAGTTTTTCAGCCTGTTTGCTCACGAACGGTGCATGTGGTTAATTGTTTCCTTCAGTGATTTCAGCTTATAGTCAGCTAAATTAATCCGCAGCCCTTTAATACAAATGATGCTGGTTTTAGTTAACATCCTGTATCAATCTATTAAAGACTGACAGGTCTAGTGATCTGGGACACACCAACTTTGTTAATTTTGATCAGCTTTTGTATTTGTGCTGGTATATAACAGTGACTGGCGTAAGCTGCTGCACTGAACTTTGGAATGCTCTTTGCCTTCAGAAGATGTATTGTGCTTGGATCTTGTCACAGCCCAATATAGGGATTTATGTGCTAAATTATGAACATTATTTCCATTACATTTTCATTATTCATCATTAACTAAAGCAAGAAGTTTCTCAGAAAAGGATGTGCACAAAACTTCTAAAATGTTCATTGTGTATTTTATCTATAGGTGGTACTGTTGCCTAAATAGATTAGGGACTTTCTGGTGAAACGGATACTGAAAATTCACAAGAGTCTTCACTGAGAATGGTCTTTAAAAAGCCATCACATTTATATGACTCATCTTCTATAGCCTAATTGCTTTTTGCTGAATAAACTGTTAGTAAACTATTACTATTTAAGTCCAGGTGTTTCAATACTTTAGAATTTTTCATGTTGTACAAAATGTCCACCATGGTCTAATGCTGAACTGATTCAAAAGGACCTTTTGAAATTAAAAGAACTTTTTCATATAAAGCATTCTGGCCGTTTATGCAGCTCAACTGTCCAGTCTCATATCTGCATTTACGCACGCAGTGTGTGTCATGAAAGGGCTAAGAGTGGCATGCAGCAGACTGTTATTTTCTGAAGAAGGTGAGGTTCACATGGCTCATTTCTGACGTTACTCTAGGAGACGTGATCCTTTTCCTCTCCACTTTGCAGAAGTCACATGTGAGGGGATGAGAAATGGGGCTTGAGAGGTGGTACTGGGCACGGCACAAGTGAAAATACGTGGTGTTTGCACTTTTGGGAGGGGCTACTGTCAGGAATAAAATGATCTTGCACCAGTGTTGCTCAGTGCCCTTGAGGTTTGTGCATTAACATTTCCCTAGGTTAGCAAGTATCCACGTAGCACTCAGCAACTGCTGCTTTGAAAGATGTAAAGAAATTCTGCCCTGGAAGTCCTTCCAGGATGGCTTGCTCTGTCACTGCATTGACAAACAGCTGTAATTTGTGCAGACTTGGAAGAATTTTGAAAATTTACTTTTTTTTCTCCTGGTTTTTATATTAAAGTGATGATTCTAAACTTGTGAGGGGGGCAAAAAGGTATGTAAATATCTAGCTACAAAGAAGAACAGACAGTCTATGGTTTTAGATCCTAATTGGTTTTGTTTTTATTACCAATAAAACAAAAAGATGGGACTTTCCCCCACCCTACCCTAAACAGCCTCTGGTCTGAAGCTGGACATGATGTAGATGGTGATACAAGATTCACATCAGTGGCTGATTGCAAGCAGTGGGCAGAAATATAACCCTGTTACTGTTTCGTTCTGTTTTCATAATAGAGTCCTTTTCCTCTTTCAGTAGGTTAGCTGTGCTAACATATTTTCATTTGTACTTTACGCCCACAGCATCTGAGTATAACTTTGTTCATGGTTCATCAAGGGAAGAAATGTTCTCATGGTGAACATCTGGAGGAATAGTTTAGGAGTGAAGAAAGAGGAAAATGAGTTCAACGATGAAAAACAGTTCAGAGCTGAATATAAGCTCTGTATGGTCTGTTGTAAATGTGTCCTTAGGCTGGGCATTGCCAGTGAAGTGCAGTAGTATACTGTTGCTCTTGCTGAAGGTAGACAGCAAGATTGTTTGAGTATTCTTCATTCCCTTATCTAGACTAATGACAGCTAACCATTCTGATATCTGTTACCCAATTCTGGAAGGCATATCCTCTGAGGAGTGGCTGAGGACTTTGTGATTGTCTAGTTTGGAGAAAAGAAGGCCAAGGCTCATTGCTCTCTGCAGCTTCCTCAGAGGGGGTTTGGGGTGGGAGGTGCCGATCTCTTCAGCCTGGGATCCAGGGACAGGACATACGGAATGGTTCAAAGCTGTACCAGGGGGAGTTCAGACTAGGGATCAGTAAGCATTTCTTTACTGAGAGGGTGGTCAGACCCTGGAACAGTGTTTCTAGAGAGGTGAACAGTATGCCCTTTGACACCTGTCAGTGCTTAAGAGGCTTTTAACAATGCCCTTAATAACGTGCTTTAACTTTTGGTCATCCCTGAAGTGGTGAGGCAGCAAGAGTAAATGAGCATTGTTCGTCCCTTCCGACAGGAACTTTTCTATTCAAACTTGAGTTTTTGGAAAAGAAGAAAAACAAACCCAACTGGTAATTTTCATGGGTTCCAGCCAAGTTTGTCAGTGCCCAGACAGGGCACTGGTGCTCTTTAGTTGTCTTCTCTTGAATCAGTTATGCAGTGGATTTAAGCTTAAGAAGGAACAGTTATCTTTTGGGAGAATACTGAGGTATGTTTTCTCAAAAGCATGCTGCAGCTCTCAGTTCATGGCCCAGTGGTATTAGGAAAACTGTAATCAACTAATGAAAACAGTAAGCAAACGGAGTTTGAAAGCAGTTAAGCAATTAATTTTTGGAGCCCAGAATGGCTGAACTAAGGCTGATTGGAAGCCTGTCTGGATCAGTATTTTTTTTAAGAACAATGATCATCAGTGGGTGCTGACATGGTTATTCTTACATTTGCTGAGAGCAGTGCAAACAGTCAGTAATTTCCCCAGATTGCGCTGCTAGCATTCAGAAATTAGGGCACAGGGGCTTCCTCGGCCAGAGGTGGTATCTGTGCTTAAGAATCTCAGTGACTTTCTTTTGAGTTGGATAACTAGTACTGAGAATGAACTTATGGGTACTTGAACTGGATTACATGCATGTTACTAATAGCAATGTAAAATTTGTATTTTTGCTTTCAGAGCATGTCACTTCTGTGGTATAGATAACAAAATTTGACAAATGCTGGTAAAATAATGGCTGCAGGGATTATTCCTGTGCTCTGTTTTGATGATGGTGTTCATGTTCTTTTCCAGTTTAGTTGTTCTTGCATTGTCTTCACTTTTACTTCAGAGAGTGCTGCATATCTAAATGGGTTTGTTAAGGTGGCAAAGAAGAACAGACAACCTCGGGTGATATGTAAGTTGCATCCTGATTTATCCACTTTGCTTCTGGCAGTCTGAATGAGATCTACTGCAATGTCCCTGTGAACCTTCTGTGCAAACAGGATCTGTTTTGTTTTGGTTTTTAGCACTGTTTGTACAATGCATCATTTTAATGATTAACCTGAGCAAGTTGAAAGAAATTTTAAGAATCAAAAGCTGTGAAAAGAGGTTATATGTTATTTTAGTGACTTAATACCTTTTATGGCCAACATGTTGGACCTTTGATAATTTTCAGAATTTCAGAACTTGCTTTTTAATCTTGTTGGAGTGAAATATTGCAACTATGGGGGAATATTATTTTAAATACCTTTCTCTGGGTTGTATGACAGCTTCTTATTACAGTAGTCTTAGTATTAGCTCCAGTGTTCCTTTGTGCACACAGCCAACACTTTCTGTGCTAGCAGGTGTGGAAATACTTCAAATGACCAGGTGGATTTGACTGAAAAGGATAATTGCTCTCTGACTTTCTTCAGTGCAGCAAAATAAATGGGTGTGGGGAGAAATATTTTTCCATAGATGTGAATCTTGGAGAAACCTCTGCACATAGGAAAAAGCAGTGTATTTTTAATGCTTCTGTTATATTTGAAACATTTAGGAGAAAAAAAATCTATTTTGATCCTCTCTAGAATGAAAGTTTCTAACCCTGCAAGTTTTATGTATATACTTAATGTTGAAAGGCAAAAGTACGTTAGTGCTTTTGGTTCAGATATTAAAGCACTTTTGTATCTTTTTGATTTAGTGAACATTAAAACTTGGAGTAAAACTGAACTTGGGCAGGATACAAGTTCACATATGGGATTTTTCTTTCCCCTTTCAGAGCATTTTTGAGCCCCCGCACATTGGAAAGCCTAGTCAGAAAGGCAGAGAAGGAAGAGGCAAAAATATTTTTGGGGCCCTGATATAAATGCCACGTATTACAGAAATTGCATCTAGAAAATTACTTTCTACTTCAGTGTCTCTGAGGACTATTAACAGGAGCAACTCCAGACCTAGAAATACTTTGCAGTCCATTAGTGCTCAAAATACGAGTTAATTTTATCAGGACACAAGACAAAGGAAACCTTCTTGACTAGTTTCAACTGAGGAGCTTGTGGTATTATTTGAAGCACAATTGTTTCATGCATACCTGTGAGATCATGGGGAAAATTACATTTGTCCTTGTAGGGATGACAGATGGACTGAAGACCCAAAGTTTCTAAAGAGAGTAAAATAAGAGATTATTTTTATTCTCAACTGTTTGCTTTTTCAGCATTTTCCTGTTGGTGTGATCAGCATTGTGGGAAGGAGTGAGGACACAGAGGGAGATGTGACAGTACCCCTAGTTGCATATTTGAGCAACTACAAATTGTGTCCAAGAGTCAGTGTACAGGGGTCAGTGGCAGTGGTTGCCATGGGGCTCTTTGTGTGTGCTGTGGGGTGCAATGGAAAAACCATATTGTTTGTTTTCTCAGTTTGAAGAGAATCAGAGCTTGAGCTGACTTCATAATTCTGGAAGCAGTTCTTGGTAGCCTGCAATTTCTGGATGCATACTGGCTAGCAGGGACTTAATATAAAACCTGATG
>NW_008689072.1:0-30722 GCF_000695815.1 Acanthisitta chloris | reverse complement strand
TTCCCCCCCTACATTTCTTGAGTTGAGTGGAAGGGATAAGGACTTGGCATGGCTTTAGAGATAGTCAGTTGTACTGCTTCACAGCTGGTACCTGGAAAAGAAAAGAGAATCTAGCTCCTAAGACAATCTTGTTTCCTAAGTTCTTTGCTCTGAGAAAGAAAAATGAAATATCTTATATTGCTGACTTTTTGTGTATGTTGTGGCAGCGTTTAAATTTTATTCATTTCCACAAATACATTTTCTTTGCAGGAATTTCTGTTTTCTGTTTTCAACCAGTGCTGGCTGAGCTGAAAATTCCTGCGTCTTGGGGAGAGCATGTATAAAAGGAATGACCTCACGGCCAATGTGATGGTCACCTCTGCCACTCCAGAGGTACAGTTCCTTAGGGTTTTGCTAGCTCCTGTATCAAAATGGAAAATTTGGCTTGTTTCAGTTTTCACAGAAGCTCCTTCCACTGTTAGTCGAATTTGTAAGAGATTGGACTGACACGGCAGCAGTAATTTTAGAATGCTCCATGGCTCTCAGTGTTCATAGCCACTTTTGTATTCTTATTGATCATGATGATTACTCATTTTGATTAGCTTTAAATAGCATTTTTGACTTGTTACTCTATGACTTAGAGCAGCTGTTTATTATTAGTGAGGTAAGAGCAATGTAACGTACTACGGCAGTGGAGCCAGTCAGAAATAGCCAGTCACATTTTGTCTTCTAAATTTACTAGTCTGCTAGCAAGGAAGTGCTCTGTAAGATTTTGTTCATTTAACCTTTTGCACCCTTTGGAGACCAGGCAGCTCTTTGTGCTGCTGCCAGGAGCTGCTCCGGTCCGTGCCGAGCTGTGTGCAGCTCCCAGCCGTGGTCGGCACCCCGGGACGAGGCTCTCCTGGCTTTTTGCTTTCATTTGATGTTAGGGTGAAACATTATACATCAACTGCAGTAAAGCTTACCCAGTAAAGCACACGTTTTAAATGTGGCATTGGAGGTACTTTTCTCCAGTTCTTTGGTGTCGCTTTTAAGACAGAGACTAGTACTGCGTATGCGTTCCAAAGTTGGGTGAACCATGGATTTATAAAGGAGCACATTCATGCTCCCTTATATATTTTCTCTTTTCATTTTCTAGACTTAATCAAATCTTGTGAAGACCCTTTTTACCCTTTCATTGCCAGGTGTTGTTTTTTGTTTTGCCGCATTAAATAAATACAATGAGCATCCATAGTCTTCAACAAGACTGTGCTGTGTTTTCCAGGTTGTTGAATATATAACAAACATCACTTATCTACGTATAATTCTCTGCTGATTCACATATTTTCAGTGCTTGTAACAACTCTCTTGTACATAATTATTTATTGTTGCAAATAGTCTCATTTGAGATTTGAAAGTCATCATTCTGCAGATAAATCTACTATTTTTTCTTTGTAGGGTAGTAGCAGCTCAGATTCTCTGGAAGGGCGAAGTTCAGATTATGCCAATAAAAGCTACGATGCAGTTGTATTTGATGTGTTGAAAGTAACTCCTGAGGAGTTTGCTGTAAGTAGAAATGTTATTTTTCCATTTAAGCTTGTATAATATTCAGGGCTTGCAGGATATTGAAAAATACATGGAACATTTTTCTTAATTGAAAAAACCCCACCTTTTAAGTGAACTTCCAGTGTTCTCGAAAACAAATTTCTGACTCTATCAACTTTAATTAAATATCTGTGTCTTGGGATTTGATCATTTGGTACTGACCTAACACAGCATATGTTTTCCTGTGTAAACCCATATGAATTTTTCCTAGTGTTTTAGAAGACCTTAGCATAGTTTTAAAGATGTTACTTATCAAATCATAGAGGTTGGATAAGACCTGCAAGATCAAGTCCAACCTTTGACCTACCTACCACCATGCCCACTAAACACAGTCTGATGCAGTTTTTTTAACTGAAACCACAAATAGTCGTATTTTCTGGTGAAACATCAGTTTCTCAGAAAAATTAGTTTCTTAAAAGCAGGGAAGAAGCTTGTAGAGAGGAAACAATGTACTTTCCTTAATAGCAACTTTTCAGTGCCAAACTGAAAGCAGAAGTGCAGTTGTGACAAAAATCTAATGCAGTTCTTGTCTTTGCCCTTTGGTTTTAATTTACATGTTGGTTGGCTAGGGAGCAGGAGTGAGCATGACAGCTACTGTACCTAGTTGAATGCTTTCATTAATACTCTGAGCATTAAAATGATGTTTCATTGTTTGGCATAAGTCCATGTAATACCTGCTCGCAAAAAAAAAGTCTCGGAGACTGGCATAGCTTATTCCTGTAAGTCTGTGACTTTGGAACAGGTTCTGATGTGCCTTTTTTAACACCTAATGCAGAGTACACAGATGTTGTTAGCTAAAATTATAAAAATACTTGTGGCATATCTGCATCAAGTCAGTTAAAAAATCCCAGGGCTTTCGTTCCTGTTCATCCAAGTTTGGATGGTCCATGGCCAAGGACTAAATTCAGAAATGAATAGAGCCACAACTTAGCGCTGTAAAATCCTGTGAAAATAGAGATGCCTGATTTCATCAGAATATGAATGTTAAGTCTGAAGACAGCCCAGAACATAGAGTGTAGTCTACATTTGTGGCTATCTTGGAACTGAATTTTTAAAATGATCAGGTCAAGGTGAGGTTGCTTGTAACTTACAGTTCATCAGTTTTCTGTCCCTACTGCTGTTAGTCTGAGGTGGAAGCTTGTTGATGAGGGTCTTGATTTAATGGTGCACTTTAAAAACACACACATATATGCAGACGTACACACCCTTATGTCATTGTAACGTATTTTTGACTCTCAGTTCCAGACTTCTTTAGCTTTTTCTCTCCAGTTCCATTTGCCACGTGTAGCCATGAGCAAAACAAATAAAAACCCTACCAACCTGAAGAGAAGCTAAAACCTGGAATGTTTATGTCTATGGGACTGAAAAATCTGTGCATGACCCCTTTAAAGCATAGTCCAGTCGTAACTAATTAACACATCATAATTTATTGCCTTTCAGCCCACAAAATGTAAAATATATGCTGCTCTCTGTGTGAAAGGCAAATAAGTCTTCCTGCCATTGGTGTTACATAAAAGGAAGAATCTCAAGCACAGGTTTTTCCCATCAGATTCATGCAGGTGCTGAAAGCCTTTGCCTGGGGACAGCCAGGGAATGAGGTTTGGGATATTTCTTCTTGTGGTGTGTCAGCCTGGACAGGGGAGGCCAAACTCAGGGCTGATCAGTTGTGGTCTGTGTGTGGTTTGTAGTTACTGAAGGGCAGATGGAAATACGTCATTGTTAGCTCTTCGTATTACATGATTTAAAATCCTGTCTTTATTGCAGAGCCAGATAACATTGATGGATGTGCCAGTATTTAAAGCTATACAGCCTGAGGTAGGTTTTCTTAAACTATATGCTTACAACTTTGGAATTCAGTGCCTGAGGAAATGTAGCCATATGAATAATGCTTTCCTGGTTCAAAAATTACCACCTCCTTGCACTGCACTGGTATTCTTCTAAGCTTGTTCCTTGTTGGTACTGTGAATCTGTGACCGAGCCCGAGTTACTTTGATTTCTCATCTGTTGCCAAAGGAGATGACTGCTTTTCTGGAAGTCTTCCTGTCCTGTTTTGGATTGAGTGTTTCTTCAGGATAAATTTGTGAAATGTCAACATTCTCTACCCTCCCTTCTGCTCCTGTGTTTCAATTCACACCTCATTTCAGAATTTGACTCATGCCTCTAGCCATAACCTGTATTTTAGACTGCATCAGCTGCTTGATAAGCTTTTTAATTTGTATCATCATGTTTAAGACTCAATTCTGAGAGAAGAAATCAGCACAAATGCTTAAAAGTTAGTGTATTAGTGTCTTTTAAGTTTTTAATGTTTGAAGAAAAGACAAAAACTTGAGGCCTTTTGAGGAAAAGCAATCAAAGTGTGCATAGGCATCTGAAAATCAGAAATAAGAACTTCAGAAATGAAGAATAAAGGTATTTATCACAATATGATAAACTTGCATAAAAATACATCATCTCAGTATTTTGTTGAAGTAAATTTATTTACTACAAAAGGTACAAGAATTGCAGGACTCCAGCTTCAAGTGCTTTAATATAAAAACATGTCCTTAGATGCGTTATGGTGTGTTGTCTTCTTGTCCATGGGTGGAGTATCATGGATATATAAAGGGCAAACCCCCATCTCTAATGTTAGCAGAAAATTTCTGGCAACATCAGAAGGGCCAGTCCAGTTTAGAAGGCTCTTAGGAGAAGCTCAGTCCATCTAATCTGACCACAAACAAAACAAGTCGTTGTGTATTACAGTGATGCAGAGAGATTAACAGCCTTCTATTTCGAGAGGCAAATTTTGACTGTCCTTCCTATGCTATCTGGTGTTTTTCCTTCCTATCAGATAAATTAGTCTTTTTTTTTCTTCCTGAGAGCTTCAAGATAGTTTTGTAGCTGCCAAAAGCAGAGGTAGTGTGATACTCTGAGGAGATGAGTGACTAAAAAAAAAAAAAATATGAAACTATAGGTGTTCATTTTTAAAGTGAATTTTGCAATTGCTCTAGTGCTATGAAATATCTATGCTATAGAATACTGATTTGCTGTTCTTCTTTTCCTTTGTCATTGCTTCATTTTGCCTTTTGGAAATGAAATTTCCTGAAGTGCTACTCTGGCAGATAGATGTAACTTAGTGAGGAATCATCAGAAAAAAACTAGTGTATTTTCATCTTCTGCTTGAATACAGGTCTGTGAATAAGTAGCAGTTGCCATGAACTATTTTTTTTAAATTGTGTTCTTAATTGTGTTTTCTACTTTCAGTTTATTGGAATTACCAATATAGTTTGTTTATTTGTTTGCCAAAAATAAACAACTGTTTCTGTCCTTCAATTCTGCCAACTGTATGACTAGGTTTTAAAGCAATAAATAGTCTGTATTTGTCATCAACCTGCCTCTTGCAATTAGGTAAGTTGTGAGACTAAGAAGGTTAAAATTTTCTGGTTGAATTTTAAGTTTTTAGTCTTTTAACATGAACTTATGCATGGATGGAAAGAATAAAGGTTTTAGAGTTCAGGTTGCCAAGTCTTATCTCAAGCACAGAAATGTCCTTTAAACCTGGCACTTGCTGAAGCTTTTTCCTGCTTTTTGGCTGAGCTCTTAGCAAAAGACACATTTGCACGTCAGTTTGCAGAGCTCAGTAAGAGGATGTCTGATTAATGATTCTTTGTTCTCCAGCTGAAATAACTATGCTTATATTCTAGATTTCATACTACTTTAATTAGATTTTTGTCAAATCCTGATATTTGAAATCTCCACAAATTTCAGGATTTTCTCCCACACT
This sequence comes from Acanthisitta chloris, assembly GCF_000695815.1. Taxonomy (NCBI): domain Eukaryota; kingdom Metazoa; phylum Chordata; class Aves; order Passeriformes; family Acanthisittidae; genus Acanthisitta; species Acanthisitta chloris. The sequence continues at coordinate 25,399 of NW_008689072.1, read as the reverse complement.
TTATGGGAAGATTTCTTGTGACTAGGTGCAGAGGAAACTGCCAGCATCCTTCCATTAAAAAAAAAAAAAAGAAATGCAGTGTAATTCTAGAACACAGGATGTTTTAGCAGTATAAAACAAAATTCAGCAGGGGTGTGTTGGATAACTTTTATCAACCTTCCTATTCCATCCAAATTTTAAACCTGGTCAAATGATTTTGCCATGCACAGGATTTTCCGTCATGGCTCACTAGCACTCTGGCAACTGCTTAATAGCCTTAGGTTACCAACCTCTTCCTCTGTTCCAATGAAGGTAAATTTTGCTGTCCCTAGCAGAGTGTCTGAGATTTTTTCCACATAAACGTATGATTTCCAGGCTTGTAAGACCAGGCGTGCGCTGATCATACGGAGACTCTGTCTTGACAGATGTGAATTGCCATTTTTATCTGCAGAAGTCTGAAGTGCTGGAGATTGGGATTCAAAATATATTTGGAACTGGAAATGCTTTTCCTGCTGTTCACACAGGCATGTGCAGACCTCTGCATCTTTTATCAGCATGTACAAAGTGCTTCTCAGAGGAAGAATTCTTTGACTCCACCCCTTTTGTGTGTAGTGTACATTCAGAAAGTTGAACAACAGTTTGATTGAAACTGAAATTTGTTGTTCTAAAAGCAGAAGAGTGATTTAGAACTTGTGTCAAGGAGAATGCATTTCTGATTTTTAAGGCAACTTTTAAATGTGTTTCCTAGGAACTAGCCAGCTGTGGATGGAACAAGAAAGAAAAACATACCCTTGCTCCAAATATTGTTGCCTTTACTAGGAGGTTTAACCAGGTAAATAATTTGATTACTGTCATGAACAGATACTGTTTCAGAGTTGTCTCTGAGTATAAAGTTAAACAGAACTACTCCTGTGAATTTAAAACGTAAGAGTATTTTTTCAAAAGAGGATTAAGATTTTTAAATGTCGGTTCCTGTTTTCAACCCCTTTGTCCATGTTTTTTTGTTGTTCCTCTAGACCATTTCCATTCAGGCCTGGATGAGGCCTTGGGCATCCTGGTCCAGTGAGGAGGTGTCCCTGCCCATGGCAGGGAGGTTTGGGACTAGATGATCTGTAAGGTCCATTCCAACTCCTAAATTCTATGATTCTATGATTTGTTCCAAATTACTAGTTCCTAATGTGTTTTGCTATTGTGTTTTGGTACAACATTAGCAATTCTCTTCCTCCTTTTTCTGTGTTTCCCCTGATCATTGAGTTATCTTAGTGTTGCCACACTCTTCTACCTGCCTCTTATATCCAGTGGTGATGCTTCAGGGCAGTCGCAGCAATAGAGATGAGAATTCATGGGATCAGAACTCTTTTCTTTCCTCACCCCGTTTTTTCCCTGGAGCATTGTGAAAGTTTGCAAATATTTCATCTAATAAAGTCCATTCTTTTGTAAATAAATTCAGTTATATGTGTTTACTTTATAGGTCAGTTTTTGGGTTGTACAAGAAATATTAACAGCACAGACCTTAAAAATAAGGGCAGAAATATTGAGCCATTTTGTGAAAATAGCTAAAGTAAGTGCAAATTTCTTATACTATCATTCAAAGACTTAATTCCTTTTTGTTTGTTTCTGCACTACCCCTATGAACTGTTATTGGGCTGCAGAGGGTAACGTTCTGTTTTAGCATATCTGCTCTGCTGTACCACATGAATAAGATCAAGGTATGTCCTACTTGGTTAGATGAAACTCCCCAGTTCAGTGTGACTTGTCTTGTACCTCTGCCTGCCAAGTTTAAAAGTGGTTTGGCTTGTTGATGGCCAGCTCTGCGTTGCCAGCAACAAATGTGGTTGTAAACTGTTCTGGTTTTTGTCTCCCACCATTTTCAAACTTGACTTTTAAGAAAAGAAATTTCTTGCTTCTCAAACCCTTCTTGTGAGACTTGTGTTCCCACTCGTAACGTGTAGTTGCTGGTATAAAGTACTGCTGTTAAAGCTCAGTTATTTTAATGAGTTTGAGCACTGCATTTTACTCTTAACTTTTTAGAAAATATATTTCTTCTAAAAAATGCTTACCTGCTTCATGATCTGTGGTCATTCTGTTCAGTATGACCCCTTGTGACACAGCACTTGGATCCAAGTCCCAAGTGCTAATCTCGTATGTGTGAAATAGTGTGTGTATGTGTGTAGGTAATTCAAATAATGTTTTCTGTGTAATACAAAACATTTTTTTTGTATTGCAAATATTTCCAATCAATTTACTTAGCAGTTTTGTGCTTCTAGAAGAAAATTTGTCTGAATAAGTTCCTGGCACAAATACACAGTCCAGGTACTAGGAGAATGGTCAACTTGGAGGTCCTAGATTGTTCTCAGAAATAAGAGTTGTGGGGTTTGTTTGGGGCTTTTTTTTTCCTCTTGCAGAAAGGAAAACACTGCCCTCTTTTTCTCATTGATTTTTTTTTTTCCCCCCTTTCCTTCTTTTCTGTCACAGAAGTCCAGAGCTGCTTCAAATGCTTCTGGGCAATGAGTAATGGATCACTCAAGGATGAATCAAGTATCTTTTTGAGATTTACAAAGAAGCTACATGACAGCAATTGTCATTTTTCTATTTTTCTGTAACTCTATTGTAGCAAGCTTTATCAGCTAAGACAGCTTTATTCCAAAGTATTATCTACTTGGGATCAATGTGTTTTGAGTAATTGTCAGCACAGAGTAAATTTAAAGTACGTCAAAGTGAGGAAAGTTTATCTGTAAAGCAGACTACTAAGTCAAAAGTTGTGCCAGTTCTGAGAGGGTCACCAGCATCTTTTGGTTTATGTTTTTCATTAAATTCTTAATTTCAAAAATTATGCTAATTTTCAAGAACAATGCATCAAATAGTTTTTTCATATTTTCTATTCCTGAAGGAACAGCTTTAGAAAATAACAAAATTGAATGCAGTTTGTATTTCACTGCTGAAATGCCTATTGTATTGATAGGTATGTTTGGGAAACTGGTGACTTTGAAAGAGAATTTTGCACATGACTGCATTGGATAATGTTGTCTGAAGTCATCAATGAAAATTTTGTATTCTGTTAATGAAAAAATCATGTTTTATTAATGCAGATTTGAGAGTAATTAGTCGTGTGCCCCTTTTCAATGTGCTGAAAGCTATTATTCCTTTTTTCAGAAGCTTCTAGAACTGAATAATCTTCATTCTCTCATGTCTGTGGTGTCAGCACTGCAAAGCGCACCCATCTTCAGGCTGACCAAAACCTGGGCTGTAAGTGTTGCCTTGACCATTGTCCTTTCTGTCTCCTTTGAATTCGGAGCTTTTCTGAACTGCTCGGAATCTGCAGACTTGTAAAATCTAGAAGATTTTTTTATGTTGTTTTTGTGGTAACATGATAGCAGAAATAGTGGTCTGTTACTTGTTTTGTGAAAGTAGAGTTTTGGCTGTGTATTTGGAAACAAACTTTTCCTCTAAGTCTCCTGTTTTCCTGTCTGTTCTAGAAGCCACTGATTATATGTTCAAGGGGACTTGGGTTGATAGAAGACTCTCATACAGAATGTATATCTGTATCCCATTATCCAAAACATCATGTGTCATTTAATGCATTGCCTGACAGGAAGGAGAAAGGCATATTACAAATACAGAAGCATTAATTTAAGGATTCTTGTACAATGCATTTCGATTTTTCTTTATTTTAGAAATCAAAAACATTGATAATTCCCTTTTCAGAAACTCCATCTCTTGAAGGCAGAATTTCTTAGCAAAACTTAGAGCAAATTTCAATATTTCTGTAAAGCAGAATACACAATTATAAGTTAGTCCTGCTGTACGTAAACTTTAAATATACACAGGATTAGGTCATTCTCGTTAACTTCATGTTCCACCCAAGACAGATCAGATGGCTGTACTTAAGTCCTAGGTACCTGTTTACCAAGCTTTTAAAACGCTTGTTACTTCTCTGTGGTCTTATAGCTCAGAATTAGGCTGTAGTCTAATAAAGAAGTAAGTGCCTGCTGTTTCAGGCAGCCTGATGAAACGGGAAGCTCCCTAGGGAAGGGGGCTCAGGTGTGGCCCCAGAGGTGCCAGGCCCCACGCTCGGAGCACGGCGCTCGGAGCACCGTGCCGAGCCTCTGCCGGGAGAAAGCAGCAGAGTTCTGCTGAAATGCTTTCCTTCCTGGCCCGTTTATGGTACTTCTTTATTAACAGCTGGACTTGCGAGCTGGGTGGTACAAGGACTGGAATTTTCCGGAAGAGGAGGTGTGTGAGGGAAGGTGCTGTGAGTGTGTCTCGCCAGGAGGGACACAGCGCCGTAACTCCGCTCACCCTGGCTCTTCAAAGTCTTGCTGGGGTTTCTGAAACTAGCTGAACTAGGGAATGTGTTTTTATAGCTACGGTTATGTGTTTTATATTTTTCAGTCTTCTGTCACTTCAGGATTTTTGCACTGCTAAATGTTTTTCTGGTTTTCTGTACTAAGTCTAATAATAGAAAATGTAGATTTAATATCGCAGTGATTTACTTTCTTTATCATTTTTTCCAAAACATTTTGTCATACTATTCATATGGCACAATTTGCAAGTGGAGCATTTTCCATTGCTGTTTGAGCTTTTACATTCAGAGGATTTTTAGCAATTCTTATGAATTACTCGGGCACTGGTGACTGATAAAAACATATTTTTTTCTCTAAAAATTAGGTATTGCTGAGGTTCTCTGATGTAGTGATATGGGAATTCTTGACAAATGATTCAGAAATAATGGTCATATTTGTTCATAGCTTAAGACTTATGCTGAATTGCCTTTTTTTCTTTTTCTTTTTTTTATGCTTCTTAGCAGGTAGCATGTTTTCAAACATTGTGCTGGTTTGGGTGATGATGATGAATTTAATCTTAACTAAGCTTTCCTTTACTCTGGGTGAAAAAGAGATTATTGATTCTTGTTGTCCTTGTATGGATTTGTCTTTTAATATTTTGTGATCTCCATTTTCTCTGTAGCTCTTGAATCGGAAAAACAAGGCCACCTTTGAGAAGTTAGACTATTTACTCTCTAAGGAAGATAATTATAAAAGGACACGAGAGTACATCAGAAGCTTAAAAATGGTTCCTACAATTCCATATTTAGGTGAGTGTGAACAATTACCTTATTTATCTGACAAGCACTAATGTAACATGTGCACCTGAAGAACACTGTCTATAGAAGGTATCATTCACTCCAGAAAAACTGGGTCAGGTTGAGATTTTTAGGCTGTTCACAGATGTTTACATACTTGTGGAATGAGTGTTTTTCTCAGATGCTGAACAAATATATGTATAATTCAATGTGAAAATGTATTAAAAAGACCTACAGGTAAAATGCTGTGCAGTGTTGATAGTCTCATTTTCTTTTGTGATATGCACCAAGTAGCCATTTCTAAACTGGTTTTTTTGTCAGTATTTCACCTAGGAATATTTCTGCACACAGGTTATTGTTAGTGAATGTAATCCAATATAATGAACTGTTTTCTGGCTTTATTAGTGATTTAGTGTGATGCTGAACTGGACCTAAAAAGGGTAAATGTTTCTAAATCACTGAACCTTGATAACGAGAGCTCAAGAATTCTGCATAGGCTTCCTGGGTCAGAATTGCTGTTTCTGTTGTTAGTGACCCCCAGTGCCTCAGTGGATTCTCTTCCATGAACTATTGCACTCTGTCCTTAAACACTTGTAAAATCCTTGCATGCACAACACCCAGCTGGCAGGATTTCCTTAGCTCTATCGAGTGCCACATTCTTTTGCATGAATTGAACATTGCATTTTCCAGCTTCACTGCATAAACCCTACCTTGTTCGTTATGCAGCTGACACTGTGGACACTGTTTTTGTTGCCTTCACACTAAATCTTCAGGTACATCTCTTCCTGAAGGAAGAACCTTTGGGTTACTTGATCATGCCTTGTGTAGATGCCACTTGGCGTCACTGACAGTCTGCTGGGGCAGTGTTTCAGTCCTGTATACTTTTTTATGGGGAGAGAGTGCACGTGGACTGCCTGCAAAATTTAAGATAGAAATGCAGGTTAGATTTATACAGTTACTTCAGAAAGTTTTTTGTGCTCTGCTTAGTAATTCTGAACGTTCCGTTAGCTCAAAGTTTAGTAGCAATCAGGACCTGTTATTGTGATCCCAAGATTATGCCTTTATTGGGAATGGTTTCCTCTTTTTGTCTTATGTGCAAAGTAAGGACTTTTCCCCCCTCTGTACATAACACTGTCTATAGATTTTTCATCTTCTGTTTTACTGTCCTAGCAATTTGTTTCATAAATCCTTCTGCAGTTCCTCTCAGTCAGCCCTTTCCTTTGCTCCCTTCAATGAGTTAATATCATCAGCAGATATTTGTTCCACTGTTCACTCCCATTTTCAGGTCACTTCTGAATATGTTGAGCAGCACTGGTCCCAGCACAAATTGCTGTGGATAACAGTCAGTGCTGCTTATCTAAAACACTTCTTATTTAATGAATTTTATGGCCATCTCTAATGGCCATACTTAAATGTGTTGAAAACTTGGTATGAGTTTGAAAATAATTTCAGGTTTGAAGGAATGTTTAGCTTATCAAGAGAGAATATTCAAAGGAGACTTGTTTCAGAGAATAAATATCTTGTTGAGAAAGACAACATTACATACAGAAGGGCTTTAATCTCTTTGAATGAACAAGTAGACTGACAGATCATGTTAGGAGTAAATAGTGTCTGTAAAACAACTGAATGAGAGTGACAAGGTCTGAAGATTTGCAGAGCTAATGGGGCTCCTGTTTCATGCTGTAGAGCCTCTTGTCTCACTTTAAGAAAGTTTCTTAGTTATGAGACACCTGTTCTCATTCCATCTGTGGCAGCCTGAGATTGTCTGAAATGAGCTGGAGAATGTACTGGGAAGTTAAGCAGCTGCTTAAGTTGTCCCAGTACTCTGGTTTATAGAATTGGCTCACAGCCTTGTGTAGAAAGTATTTTAATGTGATCCAGTTATTGGGACATCGCCCCAAGCCAGTTTTAATTAAAATTTAAGCCTGAAATACTTCTGAAACAAACACAAGTGTTACAAGCCTAGTAAAAGACTTGGGTAATGAAAGTGAAAGGAAAAAATTCTTCATGTTCTGAAGTTACACAGTTGAATATGAAATTCCTGATGGCGTCTAGCTAACCTCCTTGAGGGCTAGAATCCTCCTGCATGTGTTGTCTCTCGGGTGCATCAGAGACTCTCTCCCTGCTGATTGCAAAGACTAAGCAGTGTTGCTGCTCTTTTCAAGTAAGGTTTTCCATGCGTCCAAGGAGGTGCAGCTGAACTTTTGTGTAACCAGATGAATACAAGTTTGTTTACAACCTCAGGCTAAACAGGAAAGACTAATGCATTCCTGTGTTTAAAAGTGCTGTTAAAACATCCAGCAGTTATTTTGTTTGCAGCCATGTCTTCTGAGTCTAAAAAGAGGAGGAGGAGGGAGAAAGGAATCATGAGATTGGCGAGGCTCTGATGTGGACTGTGGGAAGCGTTCAGCCACAGCGTGATCTTAAAAAAATAGCTGTCACATTTTTGGGGGAACTCGTGGGTGTAGTGGCTAGCTACGGCTTTTTCCTGTCTTTGCTACTGATGATCTTTTAGATTGTTACAGAACAGATAAAGATGGGTATGGTCTGTTACGATATACAGATTTCACTGAGTTGGGGTGTTCTGTTGTTTGCTTTTTTTTTCTTGGAATATAGCCATGGGGCTAATGCTGAAAACTTGGGTAATAGTTTCAGGAAAGAACTCTTAGGAAATATGAATACAAGAGAATAATGAGTTGTCTTCTGAGGTAACCTCAATCTTATTGAGAGAGCCTTTTGTCTAAATGCTATAGGTGGGGCCCCAGTGTTTCAGTCCTGATACATAGATAATGTATCAGCTTACAGCATTTTCTTTACTTATCTGAAAAAGGTAGAGAGATTTCAAAAATTCAGAAGAGCAACCTTAGTTTCCAGGAGCTTGCTGTTGCAGGATTGTTTCTGTGGTACCTCTTGAATTGAACGAGGATTACAGGAAAATTGAAGCTGTTAGAATTCTCCATAGTGCTGCAGTTCTCTTGTGTATAAACTCACTAATATGCTTTTGCTAATGATAGGGAGGTGATTTGTATGTGATATTTAGCCAGCATAGTGTTGTCAGAGATGTACTTTTGGGGAGCAATGGAGTAAGAATGTAACTGAAACAATTGGAAATAATTAGGGAAATGGGAAAAGCTAAGATCTTTGACAGGTTATAGTAGTGGCATCTACTATAGTAGATGGATCTAGTGCAAACTGCCTTCTGTTGTGTGAATGTAAAAAAAAAAACCAAAACAGGCATAGTGAAATTTTGCTAATCTGTGATTGCCAATAACTTCACTAAGTTCCAAATTCCTTGTTTAATTGTTTTTGATGTGCCAGCCTCTGTGTTTATTTTATGCAGATTTTGTGAAAAAAATGCCCAAGTTCTGTTCTCAGATGTGGTTTCTCCAGGTCTTCATAAACTGACTTTTTGTGAGTTATCTTTTTTTATTACATGGATGAGCCTCTAGGCAGATCACTCACCTTTTGGGTAGAAAGGTTAAGAAATACAGTTATTTTAACAAAAGACTGTCAACTTGGATGTGGGTTTAAAGCATATCATGAGTGTATACTACATGTATACTACTATACATGGAGATGTACCTGTTGCTGTATCTCCAGCTACAGAAGAGCACCTGTAATAGCTTTCTAGGGAATGCCTCAGTCCTGAGACCTGCACAGTGTGTACCTGAACTCTGCACTCCTTCCTCAAGCCAAGCATGAAGTAGCCATAATGCTGCCATTACAGTGGTTAGAGCCCTATGGCCAGGCTCTGGGGCCAGTAGGTGTGTTTAATATTTCTTACTTAAATCTTTCCCAGAGTTTGGTAGATAAGCCAGTGGAAGGTAAAGCTTGAATACTGTTTGAAAATTTTGGACTTTTCATATGACCTACAAAAAGTTCTTCCTCCTTGGGCTGTGTGGAAATTCAGTGTTTTTCTCATCTGAAAGTTGCTTTGCATTTGATGTTGGAATCTTTAAACACTTCACACACGTGAACAGTAGTTGTGTAGCGGAGTTGATTTGAGTCATGAGGCAAAGTGATTTAAGTAATTATCTGTTCTTTGCTGTAAGTAATCTGAACTGAAACAGGATGAAATGTGAACATGTCAAAATAACATTTGTTGCTTTATTAAAGGATTACAACATTACAGGGGTAATCTAATATATAAAAAACCTGGTTTCAGTTATATACAACACATGCTACATCACACATCATACTGTGGTAAAGTGATGAGGTAATAAGGGAAAAGTATGCAAGCACATGCACACAAACACAGTGTCTTACAGCCTTACTGAAAAGTAACTCGAACTTCTAGAGGCTTTTACTCTGCCTCTTTTATGCATTCTTTAACTTAGATATTTTATAGTAGTTGCTGTTTTGAAATGCGTGTGTTAACAATCTGTTCTAGAAACCTACCCCAGAAGAATATTAGAATTATCCCAGTCTGTATTTCATAAATGTAACTGACCTCTAAATATAGATGAGTAAATCTGGTTTATAATTTGACACTAATGTGTTATAATTGTGAAATGTTAAAACTAACTTCTCTTGGCTACAGATAACTTTATATATTTTCATCTATAGGCTAATGATATTAAATAGCTTATAAACTGGTATCCATCATTTGCCTGCAAAGTTGGATAGTCCCTTTAATTTATATCCAGCCATTTCTGATTACAGAGGCTACAAAGCAGGTAATGACTGAAGTCAGGTACAAAATACTGTGACAGTCGTGCAGTAGAACATGTTGGCTATACAGCACATATCTGTTGTAAATCTGGGTTAATTTCCATATGCGAGTAGCTACTTCATTTTGGTAAGAAAAAACATTAGTGTTTTTGATCTAAAATATTTGAATCAATTGTGAATTCCAGTTTATAGGAGCAGATAATTAAAATGCTCAAGAGTAAAGGGGAATGACTGGATTTATCACAATAGTAATAGTTTGAGCATCTGCTCTCAAAACAGAATTATGTAGTACTAACTTTATCCATGGCAGTTAACGAAGATTACATCATAATCACACTAATGTACATATGCCAGCTACACAGTTCAAAGGATATGATTTCCTGTGTCAAATGCTCATAATAATGATAATAATAAAACTCTTGCTGTACAGTTTGTAACATTCCTGTATTTGAGAATATTTATACATAACATACAAAAATAGTTAAATGTTGTGGCAGTGTTTTTACCATCCAAACTTAATTTACAGGGAATAAAAAGCAGGAAGTTTATCTACAGTCAGTTTGAACTGCCAGTTTCTAAAAGGCTTAATATACCTACGACTTCTACTCCCGAGAGGTGTTCTGAATGTTATTTCAGTTCCTTTTTTTTTCCTTCAGCGTTTTTTCCAGGGATGGTTCTTGAAAATAGACTATACAAGCCCTCATATCTTATCAATAAATGTACAATATCTTACATTCCTCATTTCTGAAAAGATAATTCCAGGTAATAACATCATAGCTTTACATGGTATTTTAGAACAAGAAAGCAAACCCAGACAAGAGTGTTTTCAGTGAAATGTGTTGGGGTTAGGTCTTATCATCATAACAACTTTCTTTAGTGAATATGATCCCCCCCGGAATTCAGCCCAGTAAACACCATCCTGGTAGCGACTGCGGTAGTGCCCCCCGCGGTACCAGACCCCATTGAGGTTGGAGTGAGCACACGCATTGTACCACCATCCTCCCTTCTGGTAGTGAGCGCAGTTACCTGCAAAAGAAAGCTCCAGTTCAGTCTGACAATTACATGAGAAATCTAAGCAAGCTAAGCACAAAACTTCTTGGTTTTAATGGTGTGTTTACCATGTAGGTACCGTGTGGTGCAAGGTGAATTTAGGCTTCTTCAAGAAATAGTTAGGTTCTACAGATAGAATCATTATTGTTACTGTCCCTTGCTGGAAAACTTGTGTGCACGGCTGTCTTAAATTACTCTCCATAGCATATTTTACAGACCCATGTTTAGCATAAATTCATTTTGTTTTGGTGTTAGTATGTGTAAGGGTTGACACATCAGTTTGTGCTTCATAAGGTATGAACTGACAAATGCCTTTGAAAGTGCAGTCTTTTTGTTTGTGTATGAGCATAAGTATTTTTCTTTTAAAAAAGGAGGGGCAGGGAAAGGAGAGGTGAAAGAAGGAGGAAAGGGGCAAAAAGGGCAAAAAAAGGCATGGCAGCTGAGAGGGAGCCCACACCTGTATACACGTCGTGGTCCCGGTCCAGCGTGGTGAACTGTTTGCCGTTGTGCCAGGTGAAGGAGTCGCCCGCGTTGCCGTTGTAGCGACCCAGTCTCAGCCTGTAGTACTCGCTCTCGGGCTCCAGCCTGAAGCTGGCGTACTCTGCAAACACTCTGCGCCCTGACCAGTCTTCCATTGTTATGAGCAGTTTGTAGTTGCCTTGATTTGTGAGCCAATAAATGTTTTCTAATCCAAGCCAGTATTCTCCATCTATATTACCAAATCCTTGCTGTAAAGGAAGCAAGAGAAGCACGTTAATGTTCTGCATCTGTGCTAGTGGTAAATCTGAGTGTATTCTTAAGTAGAAAACTGACTTGTTTTAAAAAGACTTCATCATCTAGAAGGGTAAACATGGAACTTCTTTTTTAAGTAGGTTCTTGGCCAAACTCTAAAATCACATTTAAAATTACCTTTACCACTAATTTTTAGAGGGTGGAAAACATTAAACTGCTCACTTGTCCTAACCTTGTATGTCTCCCAGTTCCTGAAAAAGTTGACAGAGCCATCCAGCCGTCTCTGAATGACTGTCCAGCCACCGGGGTCATGCCGTTGGTCACACCAGACCTGCATCAGCTGGTTTGTGTTCTCTGGTTTTACAAGATAGATGGAGCTTGTGTCATGGCCATCTTCTAGTGCTTGTAGGCAGTCCCTCCAGGGCCCTGTATCGAGACAGAAGGGCTCTGCATCAAACTGCCGTGGAGCATGTCGTTCATGCAGGGCGGCAGTCGAGTTCGTGGCTTTCTACAGGAGATGGGTTTTGCTCAGCAGTGCATTTGGTTTTCCTTTTATGGTAGGTGCAGTATTCACTAAGTGTTTTCAGATTCATTTACTGGAACCTTACTTCTGGAGCATTTCAGAATGAATTACCGATAAAGGTAGATTTTTTAAAACATTTATTTTTTTAAAGCAGCTGTGGTTTTATCATTTATTACATTTTCAAAGGAACTAAATATGAATGATAGATAAGTATTAAGAATTTCCTTTAGAAAGCAAAGTGGCAAGTTTGACCTTGATTCTGTCTCTCAGAAATTCAGTGTTTTAGATCCCCAAAAATGTCACTGGCACGGACGTTAACAATGGAACCTGCAACATAAATTCAGATTATATGTCTCTTGCCACCTCAGCAAGTGACAACACCAAATAGAAATTAAGGTTGAACGTGTTAAAACGTCCAAGTGCCTGTGAGAGAAATTCTGTATAAATGAGAAGACTTCAAATACTCTTCATTCACAGAAGCTGCAGTTAAAGTACTCTTATTTTCAGAAGGAGAATACATTTCTTTTCCTTGAGTTCATTAGAGGCCATAAAGAGCTTACTCTTTTTGAAAGTATCTTATATTCATGATTTTTGAAGAAATTTTCTCTAATGTGAAGATTCCATTTTAACGCATCTGAGAAGTTTGCACAGAAACGATTCAGGAGTCTGTGTTGGTATCTGCAGAGAGACTCACTCCCCCCACTGCTCTGCTGCCTGAGCAGGAGAGTGGTCAACAAGAAGCCTCAGGATTAGAGACCCTGGATTGATTCCCCCTGCCCACTGAAGGAGGAAGGCTTGTCAGATCTCATTACAAGCCTTACTGAAGTATATGTTGCTATCAAGAGAAATTTTAATTTCACTTTCAAATTATTTCAGTTCTTCTAAGTTTTTTCATAGTTCACTGTTCAACACTGATAATGGTACTCTAACTGCATTAGAAATTAATTTGTTTTATAGAAATTATCTCAAGTGTTTGGGGGATTGAGGGTTTTGTGGTTTCTTTAACTGTTATAATCAGCAAGTCAGTGTACCCAGAGGCAATCCAAGTGTTTGTTCTGTGGCCACACTGAGTTCTTGTTGCCTTCAGGGACTGTACCTGGAGTTGTGCTGCTAAGCCCCTTCTCCATTTCTGTTGTGGCTCACTGTTCAGATTTCTGGCAGTTTAGATGTAGATGCAGTGCTCTGTCACACAGTTGCATGGCTCATTATGAGAGGTGGGAGAAAACACTCATTTTATCACAATGTGTATGTAGTGACACTTAAAAGAAAACAGGACATACCCGTTGAAATGTTTATTGAAGAAATTCCTAAAATAGCCAACCACAGAGCTTTGATCTTGTCTTCATAAAACTAAACATATAGCAGTATACGATGTAGTGTTTACAGCATTGTAATCTTGCAGTTTCTTTTTGGCCTCGTGGCAACAATGCTCAACTGCACATAATTCTTTCAACTGCACATAATTTTCTTTTACTCTTTTAAGAACTTTAAGGCTGAGTTTCCTACTACTTTTCCATGACAGGAGCTTTTTTTGTAAGATCCTACCTTTTCAAATTTTTTAATAAGGTGTGTTCCCTTGAAAAAGTGAGAGCATCCTGACTTTGAGGTGGGTAGTTTTGGTAAAATTGCCTCTGGGGAGTCATAGAGTCCCAGAACAGTTTGGGCTGGAAGGGACCATAAAGATCGTCTCATTCCAACTCCCTGCCATGGGTGGAGACACCTTCCACTAGACCAGGTTGTTCCAAGCCCTGTCCAGCCTGGTCTTGAACACTTCCAGGGATGGGGCAGCAACAAAAAAAACCCCAAAAAGCTATTAAAAACCCCAAACAACATAAAGACACAAACAAAACCCCCCCAAAGTGTGTACAAAATGTACGAAATTAAATAATAAAACTACAGAGAGTAGTAATCAAGGGAGAGTATTGGTCTGCTTCTCTGTGAGGAGGGAGAGCTGTTAACAGATTAAAAGATAGCATTTGATATTTTTGGTCCACTTTTCTTCAGCTTTCATTGCACAGGTTGGCTGCCATCAGGTGGTTATTACAGCTAGGAGTTTTGGCAGAGGTTGAGAAATCAAGACGTAGCAGAGAAGGGACTGGATAAAATACAGGTGGATATTTTTCTGGTGGCTGGGCAGTTGTGGTGGGGTTTGTTTGTTTTGTAGGATGTTGCTGGTGGGTGTGTTTTTCCTAGGTCTTTCCAGACACCTGAGCAAAGCAGCATTTACAGAATTAATTGTAGGGAGGAGGTTGGTTTGAGATGTGCTTTGTGAGTGGAGGATGAGGAAAAGGTATTAAATGTTTCTTGCCCAAAAAGAAGGGTGAGGAGAGGGGAGGAGGATACCCTGGAAATGAAAGGTTAATTAAATTAAATTCCGTTGTTGGAGACCTGCTTAACAAATCACGTCCTGATGAAAATAAGAGGAATTAATATAATTACGTTGCACAGAAGAAGCATGAAACTTATTTTTCTGATAAGTTATGTAGTCCAGGAAGAAGTAGCAAATGTCAAATCTTATCTTAGAATCGTGGACTGCAAAAAGGACCTCTGGAGATCACATGAAAAATAGCTGGATAAGCGGCACTTCCTCAGGTGAAGATCTGGGAATCCTACAGGGTTGCAAGTTGGTCCTGAGTCAACATTTTACTTTTCAAAACAGGAAAACATATTAGGCTGGATCAGCAAAAGTACTGTACCCCCGAATTAACTTTTCTATTCTGCCATGTGATAGGGAAGCCTCGAGCATCAGTTTAAACACTTGAAAGCACCAGGAGGATGTGGACCAATTAATGCATTTTTAGCGTGTGACAGGAAGGGGAAAGGTCCTCAAGGACTGCTTGAAAGGTCTTTCACTTACAGAAAGATAGGGAAATACTGTACCAAGCCTGAACCTATTTTGACATTGAAGTCAAATGTAATTGTTAAAGAGGTATAGTGTATTGCTCCAAAGAAGTTGTAATAGATCTGATTTTGTTCCAAGAACTTTTTATTTTCTTACCTAGTACATTAGAATCATGGCGTTTTTGCCTGAGGTTCTGCATGCCACAGTGCAATCTTTGGTGAGTTCATCTTTGGCAATACGGTGAAAATACTGCTTTGGAGCAATGTGTTTTAGAGCCTGTGCTTTGGACTGAGACACCCCATCAAGCTTCTTTCATTGTGAATATTTGCATGGAGAAATAAGGTGGGGGTTTTGTTTCCTTTTTCTTTTTTTTTTAAAAACATGTGGCAGTTGCATCATTTGTTAATTCTAAAGAGTTTTTTTATGTGTTTTGGAATACATTGCAAATACCCATGAAATATATTGAGTGCAGTTCCCATGCATTACTCTGCTTCAGCTCTGAGTTCAGATGTCTGTGACTCCCCTATCTTTTTCCTGAAGCAAGTATGCAGTTTTCATACACTGAAGAACAGACTTTTCTTGTATGGAACACATACCTGCACTGGTTTTTTTAAGCTGTGGGACCACAGGTGGTGAAACTGAATTCTTTACCTGTTATTTTTGCTGTTGTGTAGATCAGTTGATCTCTAATGTGATTTCAGATCTTCTGATCTTGTCTGTGGCACAACTCCTAAGACTCTTAATGAGGACTGTATAATATCCCTTACTATCCCACCACTTGCTTCCCTTTGCTCCTGTCTAGAGCACAAGTGCCCCATGTGAGGTACAGAGCAGATACCTATTCCTTTTTGAGTTACACAAGCACAACAGTTACAACGTGCTAGATGAACAAACTTGTAGTAACTTCACAAATGTTTACACAAACACTGTCAAATGCCTTTGGATGTCATGGATTGTAGCAGTTCAGTCTTGAGCAACGGTAAATAAAATTTAGCTGTTGATTAGTAAGATTTTTCTGCAGCTCCTCTATCTCATACATATAATATAAATGGTGAGTTTGTCTTGGCAAAGTAACATGAGAAAAATCTGTGGGGCAAGTGTGTCTGCATCTTAGACATTGAGAGTTCAGTCTGTTGCTTTCTTTCTGTGCTTGTACTACAACATGTATGTAAAAAATACACAAGATAGTATCAGAACTAAGAAATCTCAATTAGTTAAAAATTATTCATTTACATAAATTCTGACTGCATTTTTATATTACAATTAAAATGTTGCCCATTCCACATTACCATAAACTAACATAGCCATATCAATAATATTACTTACCAGATGGTTTATCAGTTGAAGTTGGAATACTAGTAACTGCAGGCATGGTTGGCAAGGTAGGTGGTAGAACCTTCAAGTTCTGGTCACTCTGAATCTCATTGGTAGATATCTGGTTATTGATGCGATTGTAAGTAGGAGGCTGGTACCCTTTATCTGGTGGTTGTGGAGTTTGTGGCAGTGGCTTTATGGATGGTGTTCTTTGACAGTGTTCTTCCAGCTGGGCAATTATTATTGACTGGTTATTGGCAATTGACATCAAATGTTGATACTTGTGCTCTAGGTCTTTGTATTTGTTTGCAAGCTGCAACATATCTGCAGTTTGGTTCAAAATCTTATTCTCCAGTTGAGAAAGTTCTAAGGCATTGTCACGTTTTCGGATAATTTCATGAAGTAGCTGCATGTAGAGTTGTGTGACACGAGAATTCATATTTCTGCTCTCTTTTCTTAAGAGTTTAACTTCATTAACAATTCCACCATCCACTTCTACCAGTTGTTGGAGAGTTTCTATTTGTCTCTTTTGTTTGAGAAGTTCATTGTTAAGTAACTGCAACTCTTGTTTATTTACCCTGTTTTCAAGTAGAACTTCAGGCTCCTTAGAATTAACACAAATGGCACCTGTCACTCTCTGCTGAGGTACAATAAAGGTGTAAGTGCATTTGTCCTGTGTGTCACTGGAACGCTTATATCTGTTCATGTAAATGAATTCTTGATCTGTTTCCTTGTCATTGCCTTCAAATTCCTGTGCTTCATTTGTAGTAACTCCTACGACAGTCAGCAGCATTAAACAGATGAATCTTGTTGTCATCATGATACTGCAGTTCTGATCAAATATTCTTCTGCAAAGAACTTTTAAAAATCTGTTTTAATATAAATTGAGCAGTAAGAAACAAGTAGGAAATCAATGGGGATTTACAAGTTATAATCTCTGCTGAAACTTACAAACTAGTACATAGTAACTGTGTATAAATGAGGCTTCTCTTGTCCAGAATGAACAGTTGGCTAATGGAAAATAGCTGTATCATTCTGTTCCCAGAACTGTAGTTACTAGTTGGTAGTTCATCTAAAGCCCGCCAAGAACCGTAAGAAATTAAGTAACAAACACCAGGATTGGAAGAGTCCTTTTCTTCCAGGCAAGTACCTTAACAGTTTCGAAGATTGGTGTTTTCATTTAAATCAGTTACATTTTGCATTTCTTACACTTACAAATACAACCTTTAAACTTAACACAGAATGTAAGTTCATATGTATTACTGTTGCTAAAAGTTCTAAAAATATCAGCTCATTTGCAGTATTTTGCAACTGCATGTACATTGTATGTACATTGCACTTCACTTAGGTGAAGTGTAACAATTTTACTTTATTCAGCAGTACTGAACCTCATAGCTTTAAAAAAGAAAAAGGAAGAACTTACTTTTCATTAGTCCTTAATATTTATAAATTACAAACTGTACCACCCAGATATCATAGCAGTAAAATCTGTTATTTTTCCAGACTACTAGAATTTACAACTGAAATATTTACTGTGACACTCATTGAAGACATTGTCTTTACACTCAGTCTGGTCATCTCACTTCACAGTCCCTTCCTGAAAGGGGAAAAACACCTGCATATGGGCATGAGGGTCAGAGATGACGTGCAGCAATCGAAATCAGTCAGTAGTGTGTATTGACATACTGTTAAAGTTCCTTTTTGGTGAAATTAGGCTTAGTTCTCTGTGCACATTCATATTCAAGGGAGAAATTTGAGGCCTTCACAATCTCTTAAAAAATAAGTCCATACCAGAACTTTATGGACAACAGTAGACTTGGAAACATGGGCTTATTGTCACTGCAGCCAGGAATACCTGTCACAAACCACTCTCTTATCAGCCACATGCACAGCACTTCGTTGCGTCCTGGCAGCTTTTAGTTGTGGAGTTCTAATGATGTGTATATACAACCCTAGTTTTCCTAAAATAAATAAAATGAGGAGAAAATGCAGTATGGAGCTTGTCCAGTGTATAAAGCTTATCTGATACTTTTTAAAACCAAGGTCATGTTACCATCATGTTTTTCTATGCTCGTAAATCATCTCACATGGAGTAACCATTCAGTATATGTCACCTTACTGCTGGGTCATCCTTGATACTTTACATGGAAGGCGATAGTAACAGCTGTGAGAAACCGGAGCGAGTCCAGCATGGATAGCTGGAGGCCAGCAGGTGAGCTGGGTCTGTGCAGCCTCCAGAAGAGAGGGTGAAGAAGACTTACTGCTGTCTTCAGCCACCTAATGGGTGTTTGTAGAGAGGATGGATTCTTTTTGGAAGTGCACAGTGAAAGTATACAGTGGATACAAATTGCTTCAGGGAAAAAAATGGGGTTTAGAAAAAAAAGAACTTCACTATACGGATGATCAAGGACTAAGGCAGTCACCTAAAGAGGTAGTGGAATTTCCATTCCTGGAAATAGGTGAAGTTTTGATTTAGGCAAGGCTCTGAGCACTCTGATCTAATGTTGAAACTAGCCTTGCTTTGTAAGACACAGATGAGGTCCCATCCAATCTAAACTATGATTCTGTGATTCTAGGCAGCTGCTGACTTTTGAAAGATTATTCTGAAGTTTCAAGATAATGATGGCTATGCGTCCTTAATTATTAATACTGAGAAGAGATATCACTGTCATTCACGTTTTTATGGTTTTTGTGAAATTAACTATAGATGTTTCTGTAAAAGAGTCAAACAAACGTGGCCAGGACTTGATCCTTCTTAAAGTTTTTTAATATACACTTTTGCCTCAGTTTCTTATTTAGAATAAGCTAGTTTTCATTTTGAAAATAGAAAGGAATTGTGCTTTACAGAACTTGTCAAGAATCTTGAGAACATGTCAGATGAAAGTTTTGAGTTTGACATGGTGTTGGTAGGTGGAGGAATACTGTTTTCAGCCCTGGAAAACAGGGAACATAAATTCACCCCAGACATCTTTAACTTGTATAGTCAGTATTTGCACAGCAGGTCACACTTGGAAAACCTGGCAGTTTTCCAGGCCTCATGTTTCTGCACAGCTGGAGTGGTTTTGCAAATGTCTCTTGCATATAGGTGTAAAATGGTTTTATTTCACTGTTGGAACTGAAATAGCCTTTTCCCCCCCCCTAAACCTGTAATTATTGGGACCACTGAAAGAAACTGATTTTTTCCTCAGAGTTCACTTCTGTCTTTGTTATAGCATCTCATATCTTTGAGCACAGGCTTTGGGGTGCACATTCTGGTCTGGTCTGAAGAAATACAGAGAAACACACAACAGTTAGATGTTTCTCCAATTACTTTCCTGTAAGAAATTAATGGTGTTCATCAGACTTCGAAAGTAAAAGTTCATCAGCCTCATCTTAACTTATCATCTTAAAGATCATCTAGTCCCACTACCTGAACATGTCAGGGCTAACCAAGTTAAAAAGTGCATTAAAGGCATCATCCAAAGCCTCCTAAACACTGGCACTGCCCCCTCTTTAGGAATTCTGTTCCAGGGTTCGAGCACTGGTTGCAGATGGCAAGCCATCAGTGAATGACATCAGCATAAACAGGCCGTGCTGTCACGATCTTGCCTGCATGTCACTTTTTCTACGATGTTCTTCCTAGAAGAAAAAAACGGTGGAAGGAAAAGGACATTGGCAAGAGAATGATCCCGTACAAACAGAAACAAGAACCATACTGTCATCAGATGTCCTTCTTCCTGCAGAGTCTAAGATGATCTCTTAAGTCTCTTATCATCATCTGTACTTGTCCAGTTAAAAGAAAAAGTATTTAGAACGAGGCCAATTTGTTGCCTATTGTGAAGGACTACATAACATAAACAGCATTTCTTCCTTTCTGCAGTTGGATTAAAATGAAGTTCATAACCAACATGCTTGTTTGAAGAACTCTCAATGAATAATCTTTCAGGGAGAAGAAAAGCTTGCTGGAGGAAGCAGGGAGGGAAGCCAGACAAACAATTTTAAGGAGCTATTTAATGCTTTTTAATAGCTTCCTCTTTTTGAGTAGCAGAACATCAGATTCTTGAGACATCAGGATCAGGAAGATCACATTTGATGTCCCGGACATTAGCTTACAGTTTTTTTCAGTTGCACTTATGCCTAGTAATTGCATTTTGTACTCGACTAGCGCCATTGCTTGCTCATCACTCAGCTCTTCTGTTTCTCTAGCTCAGCCCCCCCTTGCTCTATCCCTCTGCCAGTAGCTCTTCTGCAGTGGACTGGGAGGGAACCATATTGCTGGGTGCAAAATTCCACTCAGGCAGCTGTAGACTTTTCAACCTAAGAGCAGCATGCTTGCAGGTTGGGGGCAAACCTTCTTAATTACTGGAAATACAGCATGCCTGTCCCTTATCCTTGAGCATACTGACAAAACTTTAACACAGAATCAGAGAGAGAAAACCAGGCACACTTAAAAAAGAAAGATGTGTTGGAACTTCTGGTTAGAAATATGGAAGTTCGAGTTTCATTTCTAGATTCTGGCTGTTTGAAACTTGTGTACTCATAAAAGCACTTTTTTTCTGTTTTGTCTTTGGCCAGTTAAGTGTATCTCTAGGAAAACGTTTGGCAGCACTGTTGTGTGGCATATAATCATAGCAGGTTTGTACAGCTAGCCAGCACAAGTGCTTTGGTTAAAATTTTGGCTTGTATACCAAATGTTGATCTATCCATGTATATAATTGAAAGTAGGTAAATAATAAGTTGATTGGTTTGCTCATTCATTGTTTACCCAACTGAGGATGTTTCCATGATCTGGTGAAAAAAAGGGGAAATAAACTTTCTGAAAGGGATGTCAGATATTTCAGGATTTGATTGCTTTTCCCTGGCATTTAAAGGGAAAAAGTAAATAAGATCTTACTTTGGCTTTGCTTTGAAACATTCTTCTGTCTTGTACTCTGTCTTGCTTATCTGGGACTTTTGATTAGTCAAGATATGTTACCTTTTGATTGTTATGAAGATCTTGAAATTTATATGTGATGTTTCAACAAGATTGGAGTATTTTACAATCTAGAATTATACCGGTGTTTCCCAACCTATGTTTTCATCACTGTCATGATCCTGAAATTATAGAAGTGTTTTTACATGCAAAAATATTACTGTTTGGCAAATGTTCACTTTTATTTTTTAATCAACTTGCCTTAGGAGGAAGCACCAAAGGTAGCAGTGTCACACTATGGCCTTTTTGGTCATTGTGGATATTCATATCCAGTGACATGAATGACATTCGTGACAAATACACATTACTGTGTGTCTTTATTTATTGGTTCTGATGCCATGGCTCAGAGGATCTCATTTCTACAAAATAGACCAGTTAACTGTCTCTTTAAGAGTCTATGAAGTAATTTACATGTGGGAGTTTTGTGTACAAATGAAGGTCTATCTCCATCAGACAAAAAATATGATTTGTAATAACATAATCATAGAATAATTAAGCTTATCTGAAAATGCTACCAGTAGCTTTTCAATGCTATGGCTGGTTTTCTTGGGTGAAATTAGTTCATAAAGTAGACACTTTCACCATTACTCTGGGTAGAAAGGTGTTTATGAAAGCCTAAGTGTATGTATTGTCAACATTCACATCTAGATCTCAAGTGGTTTTGCGATGTTGAGTCTTTCAGCCATTAAGAGATTGGTGTTTTGTCTCTAGGAGTTACACTACATCCTTTTTACATCTGTGCCTTTCAGTGTCCTTCAAAAAGTAGAGCTGAAATAGCAGGAAGACCACTGGATTGTGGCTGAGCAATGAATTTATTATATGTTACTTTGGATTACAAGTCAGCTCAAGGAGGAAATGTTTTGATATTTAAGACATGACCTATAATATAGCATTTTGGAGAAATACAAAAGCAAAATAATGATCTATGTGAATCTTGTGTGGAAAACCTTAACAAAGACAAATATGGAAAATTATTGCCTGGATTTCATACTAGAATGGAAGTTCTGTATCTTAAATTGCATTATTATGGGTTATTCCTACAGGTAAGGAAGAAAACAGATCCCAGTAGGTAAAAGCAGTAGAATTGCTTCTTGCTGCTGCTCTTGTTTTTCTAGCTATAGTAAACTGTTACACAGCCAGAGAACCGCAGGAGTGACAGTGTGATGCACTCACTGATCCATGGAAATGCAGCTTTCAGACGTGTGATACATGACACCATCTCTACCCTTAGAGACTGCTGTACAGAGAAGGAAATTTTCTGTGCTAAAACTAGGATGTTACACAACATTGCTGGGGACTTCAGTAACTACTTGGGTTGCAATATAGTTGAGTTTATTGCAAAGATAAGAAAAAACACTACCAGTTTGTTTTGAGGAGCTGGTAAGTCAGAACCTGGTACATGATGAAAACTGCAGCAATTCTCACTTTAACAAGTCAGAATAGTTTCAGTGGTTTGTATGTCACAGCTCAGAAACTAAGGAAGCATTATTAGTTTATTGGGCTGTAATAATTATTGCAAACAACATGAGGGAGTATGTTTCCTAGGTGACTTTTTACACCTAAGCAGGAATACTCAGTGAGCTGAATAGGATTCTCCATTTAAGTTATCTTTGGGATAACAGCTGTTGTTTTTACAACAAACTGCTGCCTTTTGCTATCATTGTCACTCAGCCTCCCAAAAAGGCTCCCAGACTATTATATCCCTTAGGAAGTTAATTTCAGAATGTGGGGGATTATTTTTTATTATTTCACTCTATTTTCTGCAGAGGGTTTTATTTATGTGTTGTTTTGGTGGGTTTTATGGTAATAGGTGGCTTTGATTTAATTAAGGAGTGGCCAGGTAAGACACAACACCATTTATTCCTGTGGCTGCAAAGGGCTCTGACTCAGCACGAGCCTACAGTCTAGAGGCTTGGGTTGTTAAGAGTGTGTGCAGGTGCCAGAATTGAGTGCACCATAATTAAACCGACACATCAAAGCCTTTCAGAAATACCCGGAGAGATGAGGAACACATATATATGAAGGATGACACACACACTTTTGCACAACACTTTTATCTTCTAACATTTCCCTCCACGGCTGTTTTGACTAGGAAGCAAAAAGCAGCAGTGACCCCCTACATACAGATGAGTTGGTCTGGCTACGCTGAACTACTCCTACAAAATGTGGCTCTGTGGGTTAATCAGCCCTTGTGTGCTGGTCATACTTAATATAACAAGCCTGCCAGTCCCTCGGTGGGCTGGCTTTCTCTCCACACTTTTGATATGCTCCCTCTTGTGCAGACTCCTCAAGCACTAAGACATCTAAAGGAAGGCACGTTCACAAAATGCACAATGTTAGCTACTACAGCATTTATTCTGCTGTATTTGATTGTGAATCCACACATAGTTTAATAACTGTGTGCTCTAAAGAGGAAACATTAAAAGCTATCAACAAGTCTTCACTGTTAAATACTTCTGTCTTTGATATTAAAAGGGGTTTTTAGATTAGTGCAGTTTTACATTTTTATTGGATTATAAAAGCACATGAAGCAAGGATGTTGAAAATGTCAAATCCTGCTATAAAAAGATCAGAGGGTTTGGTTTTGGTTTTTTGTTAACAAACATTAATTTTTTGCTTCTGCAGAATCCTTTGATAGCCAGTGTTTGTGGATTTACAGTTAGCTGGCATGTTCCAGGCACCCGGCCAGTAATATGATCTGGATTTCACACCACCATTGTGATAAGACAGACAAGCATGAGTTTTTTGAATCTGCTTGCTTTTCTCTTACTCCCTGCCCTTTTTCTCAGAGCTAATGGTCTGTTTTTACTCTTTCTCCCAATCATTTTCTTGCATGGAATTATATTAATCTGTCCTTTCGTTTTTTTCAAGTATTATTCATACTTTATGTGATTTATTAATCTTTTCTCTTTTCCAAGGAGAGGGACTTCCACTGGTGTACAGGTTTTCTTTGAGAATTAACTCATGTAGTTTGTTGTTGCTGTGAAAAACCTGGATACTGATTTTCTTTTTTTTTTTCAGTTCGGTAGAAGGAAACAGCAATTCACAGTGAAAATACAGGAGTATGCATGCCACATGTATTGGGAAAAGCTTTAAAGTTTTGTTGCAAGTTTTAACGTAAATACAGGGAAGGGCTGCCACTTACTAGCATGCAGTTTTTGTTATGAAAACATGATGTAAAACTAAATTGAAAAGTTTAACTCCAAACTTATGCAGGGAATGACTTGGGGTTTTGCCCCTAGTTGCTTGCTTCCACTGTAAGCAGTGCCACACTGACATTAACCTATTAAATGCTTTAAGATAGTTGTATTGTAATGCATTCTCTACTCAGCTTTTCTGTCCAGTTAAAACGTGACATTTTGGTCAAGCACCAGTTCAGTCCTAATAGGATGTATTTTTCACTGAGGAGAATGGATGACTAAAGCAACACTTCAGAACGAAAGTGTCTTCATGGGCTCTTGAAGAACTTTTGTTTTGAAATATTAGCAAGTGCTGCAAGAAACTGCAGAAGATTATGTATCTTTTGCTGGCATGTAACTTTTTTCATGTTTTGGCAAAAGTTTTTTTAATTACAAGAAGTACAAATTCTCTTCCTGGATTACCAAGAATTTTAGTCATGTTGTTTGTGGACTGTTCTTTGTGCTTTACTAAAGTTCTGTCATAGATGTGGAATGTAATTACTGAAAGAGAGCACTGCTTTTGTTGTTGCTTCCCTTAACGTCGGCCTCACCTTATTTTCGCTTAATCCAATCACTAGCAGAAAGCGCTCGCGCTGTGTGTGCTCCCGTGTGCGCACGTTGTCCCTAACAGCTCTCGAACAGTTCACATGTTAAGGAATCTGACTCATTTTGCCTGTGAAAAACAGTGGTTAGATCATATATAAAATATTTCATGCTTACACAAACGTACTCCTAAATGCTAGGTTCTTTTTTTTAAATTAAATTTCTGCAAAATGTTTCAAACGTGTCATAGACTGAGAAAATTTCAGGAACCGTGATGTCAGACACAGCGTCAGACTGTCCGGATGGAGATTTCATAATTCTCCATACATACAGTCCTTCGGAAAAGTTATCATAGAAATTATGATGTCCTAGAAAATGTTCCGAAAGCCACAGGCATTTACAGCCTCTCCAGGGAAGCGCGAAGACCACGGTTAGGCACAGAAAGAAGGAGCTAAGGTTTTCTTACAGTCATACCCGGGGAAGCAGCGGCAGAAGGCTGTCAGTGCCCGGCTCGGCGCGACGGCTCCAGGCGCTG
>NW_008689071.1:0-510 GCF_000695815.1 Acanthisitta chloris | reverse complement strand
TTTTTTTTTTTTCCCTGAAGTCTCCTTTCAGTGCATCAGTTGGGAACCTACCGAGCTTCATTTGTTTCTGGCAAACAGGTTTTGCTAGGTTATCAGCAGGCTTTGTTTGCCCTACCTGAGCGTCTCTAAAGCAGCTCAAACCAAAGTGTACTTGGCTCTGGTCTTTGACATCCTTTCTTGACAGGCAGGGACTGTCATGGCATGTCCTCAAGGATCCACCCAGTACTCCAAATAGCAATGGCACAACACTCTTGCCCTATGGGTTTGTTCCCAAGGAAGTTTTGGGTTTTTTTGCCTGTGAATACTCAAACAACTGTGATAGCTGAAGGAGCTTGGCTTCTTTCTGTTCTTAGATTTTTAGCTGGCTGCTTTGTATGCCATGAGCTCCCTGTCCCCCAGCTCCTTTCTACCCTCTTAAGTAAGGTTATTCTTTTTCCCTATTGCTGGGTCACTTCATCTTTTTGCTAGAATCATAGAACGGTATGCTGGTTTGAGCTGAAGTGGAGTTAA
>NW_008689070.1:432-957 GCF_000695815.1 Acanthisitta chloris | reverse complement strand
GCCAGGGCGGCTCGGGGGCTGCAGGTCCTCCCTCTCATGCCTGTGCAGTTGCCTCCTGCTTCCCACCACCCTCCGTGCCCGCAGAGCGTTCCCTCCGGTGCTGAGCACTGGGCAGGGAGGCGCTGCCTGTGCCTGGCCCCTCCGAGGCAGGTTCCAGTGGGTTGGCAGGTGGTTTTGCCTTGAGCCAGGACTTTGCTGAAGGGGAGGCTGGATTCTGGGTGAGATCCGGGACTACAGCCTCGATGCTGGAGTGTTCTTCCCGGAGCGGCTGGTGCCCGCAAAGTGCCGCTGCCGGCAGTGCTGGTTCATGTGCTTCCTGCCCGGTGCAACTGATTAGGAGCTGCTGTTCCACCCCAGAAGTGACTGTGCTTAGCTGCGAGTACTTAAGAGTGTGAGATAAGGTGCCAGCACCCGCCCCGCTGTGGCCTGGCGCGGGCGTTGTCAAATACAACCCATTAGCGGGAGAGTGTTGTGAGGAGTGTCTCTGCGAGCAGCCTCTTGCTGCTTCCCAGAATCACCTGGAAG
>NW_008689070.1:0-262 GCF_000695815.1 Acanthisitta chloris | reverse complement strand
CCGAGGACACGGCGCGGTGGGAGCCGACGGGGAGGCTCTTGCTGGTGGGATTGTGCTGACGCCAGTGTCTGCCCCACGGCTCACAGCCCCTCTCCAGCTGTCTGCCTCAGCAGAGAGCAAATCCGGGGGTAAGCAGCTGGCGGCACAGATGTGGGCTCCCCCCGCTCCTGCCAGGGTGCAGGGCTGTGCTCCCACCCCCTTCCCAGCATCTCCCCACGGGGACGGCGGCGAGACCAAACCCATCCCAGACCCGAACTGACCG
>NW_008689069.1:2304-2793 GCF_000695815.1 Acanthisitta chloris | reverse complement strand
CATCCCTCCATCCCTCCATCCATCCATCCCATGGAGCTGTTGTCCCCCCACTCCCTTCCCTGTCCCCCCCTTGTCCCTGTCCCACCTCGGTGACAATGGTGGCCACGTAGATGCTGCGGTCATAGTCCCACCCATCATGGCAGGGCTCGGTGGCCCTGGGACCACCGGTGCCGTTAGCGACGGACGAGGCCACGTAACGTTGGCAGGACCCGAGGGTGACATCGGAGAACCCCGAGGTGACGTTGGACCACCCTAGGGTGGCACCAGTAGGCCCCAGGGAGCCATTGGAGGAGCCCCAGGTGGCATCAGGCCGCGCATGGGTGGCACCAGCTGTGTGGCCACCATCAGGAGACGCTGGGTTGCCATTAGAAGACCTCGAGGTGGCATCGAGAGATCTCAGGAGGACGTTGAAGGACTTTGAGGTGCCACCAGAAGCTTCTGAGATGCCACCAGGGGTGGCTTCGGGCGGTGCCGGGGTGGCAGCAGGGG
>NW_008689069.1:1327-2271 GCF_000695815.1 Acanthisitta chloris | reverse complement strand
GTTGTGACTGGCCATGAGCAGGATGGGCACTGTCAGCAGCGCCGTCTGCAGCACCTGGAAGCGCCCGAGGCCACCGACCTGTGCCAGCAGCGCCCCGAACGGCATCGCGGGGACAGCGCCCGACGCGGGGACACTGCGGGGCAGGGAGGCAGTCAGGGGGGACAGCAGCACTCAGGGTGGAGGGTGCCATCACCCATGGGGTACCATCACCCATGGGGCACCAGGACATGGGGGCAACAGGACATGGGGGCACCATCACCCATGGGGGTGGGACACCATCACCCATGGGGACACCATCACCCATGGGACACCATCACCCATGGGGACACCATCACCCATGGGACACCATCACCCATGGGGACACCATCACCCATGGGACACCATCACCCATGGGGACACCATCACCCATGGGACACCATCACCCATGGGGACACCATCACCCATGGGACACCATCACCCATGGGGACACCATCACCCATGGGACACCATCACCCATGGGGACACCATCACCCATGGGACACCATCACCCATGGGGACACCATCACCCATGGGACACCATCACCCATGGGGACACCATCACCCATGGGACACCATCACCCATGGGGACACCATCACCCATGGGACACCATCACCCATGGGGACACCATCACCCATGGGACACCATCACCCATGGGGACACCATCACCCATGGGACACCATCACCCATGGGGACACCATCACCCATGGGACACCATCACCCATGGGGACACCATCACCCATGGGACACCATCACCCATGGGGACACCATCACCCATGGGACACCATCACCCATGGGGACACCATCACTCATGGGGACACCATCACCCATGGAGACACCATCACTCATGGGAACATCATGATCCATGGGAACATCATGACCTATGGGAACATCATCATCCATGGGGACATCATGACCTATGGGGCCA
>NW_008689069.1:360-1024 GCF_000695815.1 Acanthisitta chloris | reverse complement strand
CATGGGGACACCATGACCCATGGGGACATCACCCATGGGGACATTGCCCTGCCCACGGGGCCATGACACAGAGCTTGGCCACCAACAGGAGCATTGAGAGGGCCACCAGACCATGGGGACACGGTGACCAGCAGGGACACAGCTCCAACTCGGACAGTGTCACCACTTGCGTCACACAGCTCCAACTCCTCCTGGTGTCCTGTCCCCTCCCAGCGTGTCCCTGGGCCACCTCCTCCCTCCCTGGGGACAGCACATGCGGCCCAGCTGTGACTCCGTGTGCCCAGGGTGAAGGGTCTCCTCTCTCACGTCCCCAACCCCCCTAGGATGTCCCCAAACCCTCTCTGATGTCCCCAACCCATCCCTGATGTCTCAAACTCCTCTCCGATGTCCCCAACCCTTCCCTGATGTCCCCAACCCCTCTCTGATGTCCCCAACCCATCCCTGATGTCTCAAACTCCTCTCCGATGTCCCCAACCCTTCCCTGATGTCCCCAACCCCTCTCTGATGTCCCCAACCCATCCCTGATGTCTCAAACTCCTCTCCGATGTCCCCAACCCTTCCCTGATGTCCCCAACCCCTCTCTGATGTCCCCAATCCCTCTCTGATGTCCCCAACCCTTCCCTGATGTCCTCAACCCCTCTGATGTCCCCAACCCCTCTCTGAA
>NW_008689069.1:0-237 GCF_000695815.1 Acanthisitta chloris | reverse complement strand
CCCCAACCCTCCCCTGATGTCCGCAACCCCGCCCTGATGTCCCCAACCCATCCCTGATGTCCCCAACCCCTCTCTGATGTCCCCAACCCATCCCTGATGTCCCCAACCCCTCTCTGAGGTTCCACCTCTCCTCTGGGGGTGATATCTCCGTCCCCAAGGTCCCTCCTAGGTCCCACCAGGTCCCCCCTGGTCCCCCCATGTCCCTCCAACTCCTCCAAAGTACCTCCCAGGTGTCCC
>NW_008689068.1:0-380 GCF_000695815.1 Acanthisitta chloris | reverse complement strand
CAAAAACGACCCCAGCACCCCAAAACTAACCCCTATACCCCAAAACTGACCCAAACACCCCAAAAACTACCCCAGCACCCCAAAAATAACCCCAGCACCCCAAAACTGAGTGCCAAGTGCCCCAAGATGAACTCCATGGGCCTGAAACCCAAACCTGTACCCCAAACTGACCCCAAAGTGACCCAAAGTGACCCCAAAGTGACCCAAAGTGACCCAAACCCCCTCAAACTGACCCAAAGTGACCACTACATCCCCAGACTGACCAGTGACCTCCCAGACTGACCCGTGGCCACCTCCCTGGGGATGGCAGAGCGCAGACGGATGACCGGGCTGAACATGAGTTTGCCGTCAGGTCGGGAGGGCGCCAAACAGGGCCAAAC
>NW_008689067.1:0-2555 GCF_000695815.1 Acanthisitta chloris | reverse complement strand
TTTTTTTTTTTTTTTAATTGCTTTTACCCATATGACCACTCTCACAAGAAATATGAAACACTACCGTTTAGGTAAGAAGTTATTTTTTAAAAAATGCATACACACTTTCAACCAGTATTAGTTATTATCTCACTATCAATCTACCTCAAATGCAAATCACTCTATGGGAAGTTTAAGGTGTGCATGTATATAAATGTATTCAGTTTTGTAGATACAATAATTTTCTAAAAATAAATAATCATAAACCAAAACATAAACATCCTTTATGTAATAAATAATTGCTATCTATATCTCTAGAAGACCTTAATTTCATTTAAGCTAGTATTTACAGAAAGGGCTAAAATGTTGATTCTCTAAAGAAGTGTACTTTTATAAGATTTGAACTGCTTTTTCTTTAACTTGTTATTGATACTCTATGTTAGAGGAGTTAATCTTATTTTACACAAGCCACAAACTTAATAATGGAGCCAGAAATTTAAAACAAATCATCAATCGTTAATCATGCAGCACCAGATCTACTAAATCACTTCTTTATACGCACATGAGACTAAACAGGCAAGTTTGTTTTATTATTTCGTGGTATTCAAAAGAAATTGATTTCCCTATCATTTGGACAACTTCTTCATACAACCCTAAAGAATGCAAACCATGCCCTGACCATCCTGCACGTTAAGAAAACCTCTCTGTCAAACCATCCAGGAACTACTGGCAGTCACTGTCCCACCACCGGAGCTGGGACCAAAGCCCCTTCACAATGGCACACACAACACTTGCATAGTCAGACCTGGTTTCCTTACCAGCTCAACCCTAGGTTTCCCATAGCAGAGTCTCAGATTATCAGATCCTCAAAATCATTTCACCATGGTGCAATCACTAAATAACAAAGTAACAGAACAGCAGCTCAAGCTGGTGCCTCCAAGAAGGGACCCTGAACAAAGGCAATCCCTGGGATTTTAGCCCCTCACTGTCTAAGGGTGGGAAAGTCTGGGGTTTGTCAGCTCCTGTTGTGTCTCTCAATACAAGGTCACCTGGCTGTGCTACAGGTTGCCATGTCCTTTGTTATGCTCCACAAAGCTCAACCTGCAGCTGCACACTGAGCTATCTGCACTAAATGTGTTCCGCAGCATGTGGCGAGTGTGCCAATGTTTCATTTTTTTTGCCTCTGTCGAGGTGACAGAGTTTCTGTCAATCTCCTTAGGGGTTTAGCCCACCGGACAGAGACCCTCACTGTCAGCAAAACATTCTAACTGTGAAACTGTAATAATCAATCCATCCTTTTTAGGAAACTGAAGGACTCTGATGAGTGGGAAACAGGATAAGAGATGGTGTTCAAGCAAAGATCACAGGACAATCCCACAATAAAATCAGGAAAGAAACACCCAAGAGCAGTCCCCAGTAAGCTCCTTGGAAAGTATACTTGCTTTGAGGTCACTCAGCATTTTGGAAGTAGAACTGCTACAGATCACAAAAGTTCTAAGGACGTTGATATTTTAACCTTTCACTTGAGGAGCTTTAATCTGAAACAAAATTTATTTCTAAGATTATTTAAAACTCTCTACATTGTGTAGAAAGGAGAAAAATTCTCTTTCCAACCTGCACAACTTCTGTGCTCTTCCCAGAAGAAGACAACTGTCACTTCTGCTCCACACACAAGAACACTGAAAGGCAGGCAGAATCACAAGTACCAGCATCTACACTATATACCCACTCATATGAGCAAAGGAAGGCTGCATCCCATGTGCACACAGAGTTGAAGGCTCTAATTCCAGCTCCTTCCTGGAGCTTCAGAGGAGGGAATGTTTATACACAATATCACTGAGATGTTACACTCTAGTCATCTAATGCTCTTCCTTGAAAAATAGATACCGGAATAGGGCTCGTAACAGACAGAACAGTAACCTCTTCTTACTTTATTTTTTTCTCAGATTAAAATTTTCCTTTTATTCCCATTGAGTTCCACATTCTTTTTAACCTCACCCATTTTTCATAAATGTCTAATACTTCCCATTACGTTATGCCAATTGGATGCTCACAAATCCATGGACCCTGATGAGATCCACCCCAGAGTAATGAGAGAATTGCCAAAAGAACTTGCTAAACTATTTGCAAGCATCTACCAGCAGCCCTGGATAACTGGAGAAGTTCTGGCTGACTGGAAATCAGCAAACGTGACACCCATATATAAGTAGGGTTGGAAGGAGGATCCAGGGAAACTACAGGCCTGTAAGCCTCGCAACAATTCTGGGCAAGGTCATGGAAGAGATCATCCTGAGTACCATCACACAGGACATGCAGGGCAACCAGGGGATCAAGTTCAACCAACATGGATTTATGAAAGGAAGTTCCTGCTTGACCACCCTGACCTCCTTCTATGACAAAGTGACCTGCTTAATGGATGAAGGTAAGGCTGTGGATGTGGTCTATCTGGACTTCAGCAAGGCATTTGATGCTGTCTCCCACAGCACAGTTCTAGAAAAACTGGCTGCTTGTGGCTTGGATAGATGGACTCTCTGATGGGTAAAAAGCTAGCTGGCTGGCCAGGCCCAGAGAGTTGT
>NW_008689066.1:0-204 GCF_000695815.1 Acanthisitta chloris | reverse complement strand
ACCTTGGGGTCATTGGGGTCACCTCGGTGTCACCTTGAGGTCATGGGGGACACTTTCAGGTCATTGGGGTCACCCTGGGGTCATTGTGGTCATTGGGGTCACCCTGGGGTCAGTTGTGGCCCCGCCCCCTGGTTTGCATGTGGCCTCTGATTGGCTCTTGGGGCCTGAACAGCCAATAAAGCTCTGGGGAGGGCACGCCCACTG
>NW_008689065.1:0-861 GCF_000695815.1 Acanthisitta chloris | reverse complement strand
CCTTGACCTTCTCGTGGTCACCTTGACTTTCTCGTGTTCACCTTGGGCTTCTCGTGTTCACCTTGAGCTTCTCGTGGTCACCTTGACCTTTTCGTGGTCACCTTGACCTTCTCGTGGTCACCTTGACCTTCTCGTGGTCACCTTGACCTTCTCGTGGTCACCTTGACCTTCTCGTGGTCACCTTGACCTTCTCGTGGTCACCTTGACCTTCTCGTGGTCACCTTGACCTTCTCGTGGTCACCTTGACCTTCTCGTGGTCACCTTGACCTTCTCGTGGTCACCTTGACCTTCTCGTGGTCACCTTGACCTTCTCGTGGTCACCTTGACCTTCTCGTGGTCACCTTGACCTTCTCGTGGTCACCTTGACCTTCTCGTGGTCACCTTGACCTTCTCGTGGTCACCATGGACGTCCACGTTGTCCTCGTTGTGGTCACCTCACGGCGTCCATGTTGTCCTCATTGTGGTCACCTCGTGGCGTCCATGTTGTCCTTGTGGCGTCCATATTGTCCTCGTTGTGGTCACCTCGTGGCGTCCATGTTGTCCTTGTGGCGTCCATATTGTCCTCGTTGTGGTCACCTCGTGGCGTCCATGTTGTCCTTGTGGCGTCCATATTGTCCTCGTTGTGGTCACCTCGTGGCGTCCATGTTGTCCTTGTGGCGTCCATATTGTCCTCGTTGTGGTCACCTCGTGGCGTCCATGTTGTCCTTGTGGCGTCCATATTGTCCTCGTTGTGGTCACCTCGTGGCGTCCATGTTGTCCTTGTGGCATCCATATTGTTGTCGTGGCGTCCATATCATCCTCGTGGTGTCCATGTTGTCTGCGTTGTGGTCACCCCGCGGCGTCCATATTGTCCTCGCGGCG
>NW_008689064.1:0-8551 GCF_000695815.1 Acanthisitta chloris | reverse complement strand
CCCGCCATGCCGCGCGCCCTGCCGAGCCCAGCCAGCGAGAGCTCCTGCTCTGAGGAACAGCGC
Organism: Acanthisitta chloris; assembly: GCF_000695815.1. Classification (NCBI taxonomy): domain Eukaryota; kingdom Metazoa; phylum Chordata; class Aves; order Passeriformes; family Acanthisittidae; genus Acanthisitta; species Acanthisitta chloris. The sequence continues at coordinate 8,488 of NW_008689064.1, read as the reverse complement.
TGTCACGGATGCATCAGTGGGCAGAGCTGCTGCACACGCCACGAGCTTCGTAATAAACATGCAGGGACAGTGCCTGCTCTGCTCTTCACGACAGGAATACTGCAGTGAAACAGAACTTGTCCTGTAATAATTCATCACCATTCAGAGCAGCAGGAGCTTCACAGATGTTTTCCTCTTGCTCAAGAGTTTCAATACAAATAAGGTCCCCATGAAAACCATAAAGATTGTTTACCTGTGCAATTGCCTTAAACATGTGCTTCTAGGCATGTTTTAGAACACTTAACACTGCTTCGTACCTTGGCGTGTCATATACACAAACAATTTCCATTAACATTTTGAGTAGGCACTGTTTTGCCTCTGGCATTTATGCACCTGCATTATAAACCACTCCAAACCGAAGCCAGTGTTTACTGGGCCACAACTCCCTGTGGACAGGTGTAGTTTGATGACTACTTAGCTTTGCAATGGAAACTTCATCAGCTGTGCAGCTCCTCAGTTAACATCTGAAAGACATTGCCACCACCCTCCCCACTCAGAACTGGCATGCAGTCCCTCAGCACTGAGCAGCATCATCAGACACCTTTAACATCAAACCTCAGTTTCACTGCAAAGTATGGAAGACCAGCTAACTGCCACTGTCCTGAAGTCCTACATAGAACTTTCCATATGCATTCAGACTCGTGAAGCTGGAGTGAGTAAAACCATCTCCTCTGGCAAAAATCCAAGAAAGAAAGAAGAGCAGAAAGAAGGACAGAGTCCATCTTCCCCCTTTCCTTTTTCATTAAATTGGAGAGACTTGGATTCGATGGGCAGACCACTCAGTGGATAAAGAACTGGGTGGAAGGTTACATGCAGAGAGTTGTCAGCAGTAGCTCATTGTCCACGTGGAATCCAGTGACGAGTGGTGTCTCTCAGGGGTCGGTGCTGGGGCCGATACTGTTCAACGTCTTTGTTGTTAACATGGACAGTGGATTGAGTGCACCCTCAGCAAGTTCACTGACCACACCAAGCTGTGTGGGGCAGTCACAGGTGGAAGGAAGGCATGTGCCATCCAAAGTGACCTTAACAGACTGGAGAGGTGGAACAATGCAAACCTCATGAAATTTAAGAAAATGAAGTGCAAGGTCCTACATCTGGGCCTTGGCAATCCCAGGCACAGCTACAGGTTGTGTGGGGAAGGAACTGAAACCAGCAGAGGAGAAAGGCTTGGGAGTGACAGTGGATGAGAAGCTCACCATGAGCCGACAGTGTGCGCTAGCAGCCCAGGAAGCCAGTCATATCCTGGGCTGCATCCAAAGGAGTGTGGACAGGAGGTCAAAAGAGGTGATTCTTCCCCTCTACTCTGCTCTCATGAGACCCCACCTGGAATACTGCACACAGTTCTGGTGTCCTCAACATAAGAAAGACATGGAACTGTTAGAGCAAGTCCAGAGGAGACCACAAAGTTGGTAAGAGGACTGGAGCATCTCCCCTATGAAGACAGGCTGAGGAAGCTGGGGCTGTTCAGCCTGGAGAAGACAGCGTGGAGACCTCATAGCAACTTCTCAATATCTGAAGGGCCTACAAGGGAGCCAGAGGGACATGGTGGCTGCCCCAACCCTGGCAGTATTCAAGGCCAGGCTGGATGAGGCCTTGTGCAACCTGATCTAGTGAGGAGGTGTAGGATAGGACTAGATGATCTGCAAGGTCCATTCCAACCCTTAAATTCTATGGTTCTATGATTCATAGTCACAAATCACAAGGCTGAGTTCACCTAACCAAGCCGTGTAACAAAACCTAAAGGAAATACCTTTGGAATAAAGCACATACCTATGGACTTGACCATGTAGAAGGTGACAGAATGGCTGTTGATTTTCCCACACATAATCAGAGATTCTCTTTTAGTAAACAAATCTGCAGACACACAATTTCTTGTACCTGAATTATTCATGATTCCTTCCCAAATTCTCATACAGAACCTTGCAAAATTTGTCAGCAATGTTGGCTACACTGCAGTACTTAGGATCAAGTACTAGGATAACATCAGGATATTTCATATAAAAATTTCAATGGGAAAAAACAGCTATGAAAGCACACATTTCTGAAAGCCTTTAATAGAGCACCTGTAACTGAAGACTGAGAACAGCAGATTAATTACTGACAAGTTTCTAACTACGTAAGCTCAGAAAAAAAATTTTTAAAAGTTGAGGTATCTGGTAACAAAGCATTTTGCACCAAAATGACATATGGCTTAACAGCGACACACTAGGCAATTACTTATTTTCACAGTACACTTAACAGGAAAAGTGATTTTGTTTAAGAAAAATTGTGATGATTCTCTTTCTACAAATGCCTAAAAAAATGGATGTGAAGAATGGAAGAATATTCTTCAGAAGTTTTTAGTTTGTGCACATGCTCACACCTTTTTTAACCTATAATCATATAAGATCTTTACAAATCACAGCTGACTTAGGAAACTACATTGACTAGACCTTCTTCAGAGCAAAACTCCAATAATATTAATAGGATTTCAACCTACAGTGAAATGTTCCACACTGTTATGCAGTATCACCCACATATTAATTCCCAGGGTGTCTTGGTCTATAAGAGAGTCTACGTTCTGAAGAGGTTTCCATCTTGCCTACACAACATGGAAATAAAGGCAACTTCCTATGTACTGAAGAGTGTTTCCTTGGATGAAAAGAAGCAACACATGCAAAGGTAGCCTGGAACAAGAAGCATTTATTTTAAGATTTTCTGTTAACCTTTACAGTTAGATAAAACCTGATCAGTGCTCTCAGTCCCTCACACTCAACACAAAGCCTACTGTTAACTTTTTCCCAGCCCTGAAAAATAAATTAATTCCAGGCTTTGATCAAAGAATACAACAGGCAACTGAGCAGAGTCTTCACCTTATCTGAAAGCCCAAAGGGAAGGCTTTAAAAATTCATTAGAAATACTTGAGCATTCAAATTCACATTCTCTCTTTGCAATTCACTACAAGTAAAGGTCTACCAAAATATGACTTGGTTCAGTTCTAGCTTACTCTCTACTAACACAAACAGGCTGGATGAAGCTAACCAGCTGGCTCTAGAAACCATGTCTGAAACAACCTGACCTTCCTTAAGCATAAATACAGAGATTATCAGAGGCTTCCTCCTCTTCACAATTATCTTGTACTGTATATTGCAACTGGAATACCATTCAGGGTGCATGGAATGTAAATCAAAAGGCAGTTTTAGGACTTCTGTGAAGATAAAGAGGACTTCAACCTTCAGAGAAGTATTTTCCATGGCTAGTTTTATTTTCAATTACACCATAATCAAGAATTGGCAACTATTATCTCAAAAGCTATGAAAGCAGGATTTCAACCCAGCAACAAATTTAGGATCACCTCTATATTCAGTTACAAGTCACTGTCCTATAGAGACACCCTCTAGAATGCTTAATGTTAGCAAGCCTCACTATACATCCTCAAGGTATGCTGTATTTCAAATATCACTGGAATTTTGTCTAAGAGACTCATCAAAGAACTAAGACATTTATATACTTAACCACAATTTTGGTTCTACTGGTATCAGTTACTATCAGAAGCAGCAGCTTGTTTCTCAATACAGGAAAGTGATGGCAAATGTGAGCAGGAAGAATGGAATACACAAGTGTGTGGCATGAAGTGCATGGCTTAGCAGAATCTTGTTTGGTTGTTTTGGTTTCTGTTTTTAATAATCTTTTAAAGTGCTTTCTGTGATCCACCACCAAAACAGGCCTGTGTAAAGACTGGCGCTAGCATGGTTGATATCACAAGAATACAAAAGTTAAGCATACACAATCAAGCATTGACTTGAATATCTTAAAAAAAGCCAAGGCCCCTACATTTAGAGACAGATTAGAAATGTTTCTACACCTCTTATAATACAACCCAAGAACATGTTACACTCAGATTATGAGAACCAGTCTGTTCTGATACAACTTACTAAGTGACAAAGCCCACAGCAAAGCCATTGCTTTACCTCCATAATGTAAACACACCTCAAAGAAGAATATGCTAGCAGCTTCACGGATGAGATCATAAATCAGTAAAACCAAACCAACTGGTCATATCAACCTTTTGTTTCTACAAGGCTTAGCTCACAAGCTCAGGCTGTACATTTATTCTTTGAAGGACATCTTCTGGCATACAAAAGACAGGATTGACGGCCTTAATTTGTTCTTCTCCTAATAAAGATAGTCCAGCAATTCCAAATAAGGTGTGAAATGGATCCACCTGGGAGAAGAAAGAAAGTTTGTGTCCGTTTCCAAAAGTCAATCAGTTTTACACTCGTATGGAATAAAGCTTTTGGTTGCCAGCAAGAGAACTGCAAATCTCCATAGCTGGAGAGACGAGACAATTTCCACAGCATGCATTTACAGAACTGTGATTTACTCAGAGCTGCTTGGCAATTAGCTGCTGCTGAGACAAGTTTCCAGCTCTGAGTTAGACAGGAAGCATTCCCATGTGTCCATTAACATGCAGTATCACAGGGTGGCAGAAGCAAAGACAAGTAAAATACTAAAAGTAAATTGGATCATCTACAGGTATCACTTCCATAAATTCCCTGTTTGCTCTTCAGCAACATCATAGTGCTCTTTAATGGTCTCCACATTCAGAGCTGCATTATAAAACCCTGAGAGGGAAGCAGCAACCTACATTGCTAGAAAACCTCCCCAAACTACAAATAAAATTTACAAAAAACCCCAAACCTCCACTCCCAAAACCACAATACTCCCCCAAACCCCAAAAACATACACCTCAAACAGAAAAGCCCCCAAATTAACAGTGTCTGTTAGGAATGAGTTGCTGCAGGAACAAAGCACAAACCTGTAGGCAGCACTTCTACAGAAGTGCCCAATTCAGCACTGGAGGAGAGGTAAAAATAACATGAAATGACCACTAACATAACATGCAGAAACTCTCCCAAAGATGCCTGCATTAGATATAGGGAAAAGGCTCTGCAAACCTGCTCTTCCAGAAAACACAAATAGTTCAATAGCTCAAATTGAATCTCAAAGCCAGAAAAGCATTTAGACTAAGTGCTGGGCTTCTCCCAGGGAATTCTGAACAGGGAAAAAGCCTTTCTGTGAGCTCCTTAGAAACACAAAACCCTTCCTATTGTAAGAACACAAAACTCTCTCCAAATGACAGACCAGAGTAAATAGATTTCTCCCCTAACTGGGAATAAAGTACCAGCTTGCAAAGAAATAGGAAGCTACTTTGTTAGTTAATGCACTTGTGGAGAACAGAGTAGACATGGGCAGCTGCAATAAAAACAGCTAAGACTTTTCCAGACCACTAACAAATAAGCAGCCAAGTATTCTATATGAATTGCAATGAAGTCTCATAATACTTTTTATCTGTCCAGCACCCCTGAAAGATATGAACTTTATTTGCCATTTTACCTGGACAATCTCAATTGCCTCCACTTGAAACCAAAGAGAACAGACTAGCTAAACAGTAATTGCTCTCTCAACCAAGCAGAAAAATACACACCACCAATCAGCCTATTCATCATGCTATCACAAAAGCTTCCTTCTCCCTCATCTAGACAAAAGCCAGTAAGGGGATTTATTCAGTGACTGACATAGAGCAAAAGTTAGAGTACAAGGATTCTTTATAGACACTTAGGACTCCTTTAGATCAGGCAAAACCACCAAGAGATCTCAAGACTACTTAACCTGCACCAGACTTCAGCTTGCATATCATATCTCAAAACAAAATAATAGCTCCCCATACATCCCCAAAACCCCTGAGATCAAACACAGTGTTCTTACACAGATTTTCCAAATGGTCTTGTGAGAAATGATTTGTGTTACAGGAACCAGACCAGAATTTTAAGGAATGGCAGCTGACTTCTGTGGGAGACACCACAATGTGATGTACAGTATGTGCTCCTCAAATAGGCCTTCACAGGCACTGCTACCCTATTCTACCTTCAAAGCAAACTGCAGGCTCTTCAAAACACACCTGGATCATCAGCTGGGTCACACTCAAGCAAGAGGTCTTACTTTACCAGTCGAAATTTTCAATTATGTAGATTCTTAGAACAATATTACTCACCATATCTCCTGGTCTGTCAGCAAATCCTCCAGTCTCTTCATCCTGGCAAGCCAAAATAAAGGAACGCAGTTTCTCTCTGTCAATCCAGTGTATCCTGCCAATCATCTTCAGAGATGCTAGCACCCACCATGAATAACATACATCAGGTAACTGGCAAACACAGAAGCAGATTAATACTTTTGTTTTAAACATAACATTGCAAATGTTATTGTTAATTCTGCAAATTACCAAATATGCTATCATAATACTGTTGCAGAGAAATAACATTTCAGAGCATCTTTGAAGTGAAAGAGTTTCTGGATGCAGTCCCCTTTTCAGAGGACTTCCCTTTCAGGAAGCAAAGTCTCTTTTTCAAGCCTATTCCCTTCTTTAAGCAACAGGACTACAAAAATGTGATTTTTAAAGAGACTTCACCTTCTGTGGGAGAGGCTAAAAACCACACCGCCTTTTTCCGGAGCAAGTACAAAGCACTTCATATCAACTAGTTGCATTTCAGTTGGGGGGAGGGAAGGTGTGTGGATGTGTTGGTCGATTAGAAGAGATTATTCTAGGTTACACGATTTCCTAATGTGATGTGGAACACTATTACACTCAGGATTTGCATCCAGTAAAACAGTATTTTTGTACAAATCCTATAGAAAAGATAGTTCCCAAAGTCAGAAGATACTCAAGAGCTAATTTAACGGGATTCAAGTGGTTCAAGTGGTCAGCATGACACACTTCAGTATGTGTCTTGTGTCATACTGAGGACTCAAACCAAGCCCAGCTAAGGACTGCATGGCAAGTGTTACTGACAAAATGAAGAACGAAAATCAAGGCCTGACTTCTTTGAAAAGTTTACCAAATACTTCATAGAAGTTGTGACATTTTCCAGAAGTACTTCAGCTTTAGACAAAACAACCTCTACCGAGGTTTGAGCAAAGAAAAGAAGCCACCCAGTACCTTCTCTGGTCGCCCGTTGAGACCTCCAGAAGGTAATTGACGTTCACAAAGCCACCAACCCAGCAAGTCAACATTCACTTGATGCAACTGGTCTGTGATGGCCAGAAATCCTGTGCAACAATAGATCTAAAATTACAGACATAAATTTTTTGTATATTAAAAAAACTACATATAGTTTAGCAGACTAAATGCAGGAAGCTCTAAAAGCAGCAATATAGTAATGTAAACAATGCAAAATGAGAACACATTTCAACTTGCAGTGTCAGTGAGTTTTACATTTCCATTAGAGAAGCATGTTATTGTTACAGGTGCTTTTGTAAGAAAGCACCAGTAACACAATGTACTTACACAGCAGTAAGATTTCACTAATATAACACACTAATGCAAGCTTTGGAAAATGATCCTGAATATCTGACAGAACCATACAGTTCTATTTTAAAAACACACACCCTCAAGCCACAGTACTCAAACTCATTTCTGCAGGCTGGATATGGCCTTTATGAAAACTCTGCATCCAGCCTATGGTTTGTTGCTACTTGCCTCTTACCATAACACTTGCAGACAGCAAACTAAAGACCAAATGAATACCCCAACAGAAACAGGCTAACCCTGATTATTAACTCTCCTGGCAATTCCACTTGCATTCAGTCATGTCAGGCTTACTTTGAAAGTGCCAATCTGCATTGATTAATCTCCATTTATGTTTTTCCTGGGAAGTAACATTTACAGTGCAACAGCAAACTCCAGTCATATTTCATGTGGTCACTAAGAAAGCAGCGAAGCACAAATGTCATAGAATCATGAAGGCTGGAAAAGACCTCTAAAATCATCAAGTCTAACCTTTGACCTAATACCACCATGTCCACTAAACCATATCAAGAATCACAGAATCAACCAGGTTGGAAGAGACATCCAAGATCATCAAGTCCAGCCCTACCGTGGTTACTAGACCATGGTGCTAACTGCCACATCCAGTCTCATCTTGAAAACCTCCAAGGATGGTGAATCCAACACCTCCCCGGGCAGCCCATTCCAATGCCTGAGCACTCTCTTGTGGGAGAATTTCTGATTGGTAACGGACATGTGAGCAATCCAGCCTTGCTAGCAGGGCCTGAGCAGGCTGCAAGCTAAGTTGGTCAAAGATGCAGCTGTGGTTGGAATGTGAGAAAGAAGGTAGTGAGATAAACAATTCCTGGGTGTGGAATGCAGAAGTTGAAGATAGTTAGGGGTGGAGAATAACGATTAGGCATTTTATGATCAATATGTTAATAACCAATTGTATTGTGTGTAAGGTGGGCTAGTAGTAGTAGTTAACTAAGTAGACGACCCTACAGCATAAATATGTGTATCTTTCACAATAAAGCGGTGCAACAGTCGTAACCGTATTGGTATTTGTTGTACCTCGGCAGCTGACTCCGGCTTCGGGATCCCTCAACACTCTCTCTGTTAAAAAATCTCTTCCCAATATCCAAC